>NC_143203.1:940000-1212500 GCF_051530095.1 Phoenix dactylifera | reverse complement strand
AACATATACCCTTCAAATACATGAGAGTCGAGTGTTTATTTCTGTAAGGGTCTACGTATTTAGCATTCCATTTTTGAGTGAAAATGCTTACTAAGTAATTATAAGTTGTTCAAGAATAGTTGTTATGAGTTTTGAAGAGCTTGGTTGTTCTTTGTTGATGGTGTTGCAACCTTGGTGTTTTCGGAAAAGTGAATTTGAGTTTTACCCGAGGACGAGCAAAAGTTAAGTGTGGGGGAATTTGATGAGAATGCAAAATGTCATATTTTTCTTTCTTAATGTTTAGTCTTGTAAACTTATTTTGTGCCTAAATGTACTCATTATTCTTATATTTTGATTTAGGATGCAAATGAAAGCGTTAAGTACAAAACGAAGCTAATTGGGTGATTTTGGACAGTTTCGATATTGCTTCGTAATCTGAGCATAACTTTCTCATCCGAACTCTGATTAAGATTATTCAAGAAGCTGTGGAATGCCAAGAAAATGCTCTACAACTTTTATGTTTTGAGTTTTGATAGATACTAGCTTTATTAAGGTCAAAATTGATCTCAAAGTTGCTGCACGTCCTTAGCCTACAATACGTGGATTTGACTCGGTCAATTTTCAGAAGTTTCTAGATTTGATGCACGAAAATCCCAGCTGGAAACACCACTTTCTCAGTTATATTAGGACTTTTTTTTTTTCGTAATTAGTCAGATTTGAATATTTGTTAGGAGATTTTCTTGGAAGGGATAAAGGTGAAAGAAAGGGGGCTCTTTCTCTTTTCTCTTGGAGGACTCCTCTTGCTCTTTTCTCCTTGGAAGTTTGCATCCATGGCTCTGCATGGATAAAGCTTTTATTGGTCTAAGGAAACAGAAGCCTCGAAATCAATAAAACTGTGAGATCTGAATTTGTTTTCATTGTTCAATTCATGCTTTGATGTCGAATGTCCTTCTGTGCATATTTTCATGATTGTTTTCGTTTAATTACTGGGAGGCCTACTAGTTTATTATTCATTGCAATCTACTGCTAGGTTAGATATCAAATCCGTAATTGTTTGATCCCTCTAATCTGTGAAGCAACTAAGATCTAATAATTTGCTGCATCAGAAATTTTCAGATCTTAGGAAGAATACTCGGCTAAATCAAATGCAACCGCTTGTGTTTGTGTTGTTTAGCTTCATCGATCTCTCTAATTCTTAAGGCTGCTACTAGATTAAACCTTTAGCGCTTGTCTTGGGTTGTTTAGTAGTTAGGGTTAATTAGATTGCTTGTTTTTAATTAACTACAACTAAGAAGAGATAGAAAAATATTTCTATCGGTGGACATTCAAAGTGCAAATTGATATTTTTGCATCAATGATCAGTTGTAAAATTTCGATGGTGGATGTTGACTTAGACCAAGATTTGTTCTTTTGATTGATTTCAATACTTTAATCTGAATTCTTCTTTAGTTGTTTTATTGTTTTTGTTATACTCAACCCCCCTCCCCCATTCTTGTTCAAGTAGCATAAAATTAGGCTAGATACTCTCCGTGGGAACGATCCTTACTCTCACTACTACATATATATTTTTAGGGGTATAGGTTTTATTTTTGGTTGCTTGCGACAGCACACCACTTTGACTACCCTAAGGAGTGGACGTATAATAGATAATAAGGTTGGGGAGGGTAACAATAAGGAAGGTGAAGAAGAGGAGAGGAATGTATCACATGAAAATCCAAAACCTTCTTCAGCTAGTCCACCATCTGCCACAACCCACATTCCAAAGGCTCCATTCCCTGAAGCACTTAATGCACCCTCTCCCTTTGGCAAGAAGGGAACTTCATTAGAAGAGATGATGGAGGTCTTCAAACAAGTTAAAATCAACCTCCCACTCCTTGATGCCATGAAACAAGTTTCCTCCTATGCCAAGTTTCTCAAAGACCTTTGCACCCAAAAGCGAAAATCTAGGACACATATGCCTAAAAAGGTCCTACTTACTGAACACGTAAGTTCCATTCTCCAACACAACATCCCTCTAAAATTCAAAGATCCTGGCGCTCCCACTATTTCCTGTGTCGTAGGAGATAACTCCATTGATCGAGCACTCTTAGATCTAGGGGCAAGTGTGAATCTTCTACCCTATTCAGTCTATAAAAAATTTAGGTTAGGTGAATTAAAACCTACCTCGGTGTCCTTACAATTGGCTGATCGATCTGTGAAGATACCACGGGGGATGATTGAAGATGTTCTTGTCAAGGTAGACAAATTCTATTTTCCAGTAGATTTTATCATCCTTGACATGGAACATGTGCCCAACCTAAAAAAAATAAATTCCTGTGATTCTTGGTCGTCCCTTTTTAGCGACAGCCAATGCATGTATCAACTGTAGAACTGGGGCAATGGATATATTATTTGGGAACATGAAAATTAAGTTGAATATGTTTCATGCCGCCGACCAACATGTGAGGGAAGACGAGTGTTGCCTAATTGACGAAATGGATGATCTTGTAGAGGAAGCCCTTTCCTATATCTTAGCAGATGACCCCCTAGAGGCATGTTTGGCCCATTTTGACATTGACAACTTTGATATAGATAAGGCCATAGAAGAAGTTAATATCTTACTTGACAATCAATCTCCCATGAGTTCCCTTCCTTGGAAGATCCGACCTGAACCTCTTCCCCCCATTGCTAGTGCACCACTTTGTCCTTCCATTGATTCTCCACCTAAACTTGAGTTAAAGCCACTTCCGACAAATCTTAAGTATATCTTTCTAGGACCAGAAGATAGCCTCCCTGTAATCATCGCAGCTAACTTATCTACTGAACAGGAGGGTAAACTTTTAAGGATGTTAGAAGAGAATAAACATGCCATAGGATGGTCTGTAGCCGATTTGAAAGGGGTTGACCCCTCTGTTTGTATGCATCGAATTCACCTCGAAGATGATGCAAAACCCACCCGAGAAATGCAAAGAAGACTCAATCTTAACATGAAGGAGGTAGTCAAGAAAGAAGTGGTGAAGTTATTAGATGCCGGAATCATTTATCCAATTTCTGATAGTAAGTGGGTGAGTCCCACACAAGTGGTACCCAAGAAATCAGGTATCACTGTGGTTGAAAATACGGAAGGAGAATTGATACAAACACACACAACCACGGGTTGGCGCGTGTGCATTGACTATAGGAAACTTAATTCAATGACTAGGAAGGACCATTTTCCTCTATCTTTCATAGATCAAATTTTGGAACGGTTGGCTGGTCAAGGTTTCTACTGCTTCTTAGATGGTTATTCTGGATATAATCAAGTACCTGTTTATCCGGACGATCAAGAGAAAACCACTTTTACTTGCCCATTTGGGACATTTGCATATAGGAGGATGCCTTTTGGACTATGCAATGCACCCGCAACTTTTCAACGATGCATGATGGCCATTTTTTCAGATATGGTGGAAAACTTTCTAGAAGTGTTCATTGATGATTTCTCAGTTTTTGGCCTATCTTTTGACGATTGTCTGGACAATTTGACCTTAGTTTTGAAAAGATGTAAGGAGACCAACCTAGTATTAAGTTGGAAAAAGAACCATTTCATGGTTCAAGAAGGCATAGTTTTAGGACACGTCGTGTCCAAGAGGGGCATTGAAGTAGATAAAGCCAAAGTCGATCTTATTTCCAATCTTCCTCCACCCAAAACTATGAAACAAATCCGATCATTCCTTGGCCATGCTGGTTTCTACCGTCGCTTCATTCAGAATTTCAGTAAGATTTCCAAACCCTTGTGCAATCTTCTTGCCAAGGACACTCCCTTTGTCTTTGATAAAGCATGCGAGGAGGCATTTGAAAATCTTCACTCGAAATTGACTACTGCACCTATTATACGGCCTCCTAATTGGACCCTTCCATTTGAACTAATGTGTGATGCATCCGACTATGCCATTGGGGTAGTTTTAGGGCAACGGCTAGACAAAGTACCTCATGTCATCTACTACGCTAGTAAAGCACTCTCAGATGCACAATTGAACTACACCACCACTGAGAAAGAATTGCTAGCTGTAGTATTCACGCTAGACAAGTTTCGATCTTACCTATTAGGATCCAAGGTTACCGTATTCACTGATCATGCTGCCCTTCGACACCTTCTTGCAAAGAAGGACACCAAACCCCGTCTGATTCGATGGATTCTTTTACTACAAGAATTTGACCTAGAAATTCGTGACAAGAAAGGAACTGCAAATGTCGTAGCAGACCACTTATCTAGAATTCCTCTTGAGCCCTCTAAGAATACCTCACCCTTACATGATGCTTTCCCAGATGAACAATTATTTGAGGTACGAGGAATAAAAACACCATGGTTTGCAAACATAGTAAACTACCTGGCCATAGGACGAATTCCTGATGATTGGTCAACTCAAGACAAGAACCGATTCTTTTCACAAGTGAAATTCTATTATTGGGATGATCCCAATCTATTCAAGTATTGTCCCGATCAAGTAATCCGTCGATGTATCCCCGAATGCGAATTTCAAAGTATTCTTTCATTCTGCCATTCACAAGCTTGTGGGGGACATTTTGGGGTAGAAAAATTGCAGCAAAAATTTTACAGAGTGGATTTTATTGGCCCACTCTTTTCAAAGATGCCCATAACTTTTGCCAAACTTGTGAACGATGCCAACAGATGGGTACTATATCCCGTAGAGATATGATGCCTCTCAATCCTATTTTAATTGTAGAAATCTTTGACGTCTGGGGTATTGACTTTATGGGCCCTTTCCCACCATCCTTTGGTTTCGAGTACATTCTGGTAGGGGTTGATTATGTTTCAAAATGGGTAGAAGCTGTCGCCACTAAAACTACTGGCCACAAGGTTGTGGTTAAATTTTTACATGAAAACATCTTTTGTCGTTTTGGCACACCCCGAGCCATTATCAGTGATGGGGGATCTCATTTTTGCAATCGGTCTTTCGAGGCTTTGGCTCGCAAATATAACATCACCCACAAAGTTGCTACCCTATACCATCCCCAAACGAGTGGACAAGTCGAGGTGTCCAATAGGGAGTTAAAACACATCTTAGAAAAAACGGCACGTCCCGATAGGAAAGATTGGTCTCAAAGGATAAATGATGCACTCTGGGCCTATCGTACTGCCTACAAAACTCCTATTGGCATGTCTCCCTACCGATTAGTTTTTGGAAAAGCTTGTCACTTACCAGTAGAACTTGAACATAGAGCTTTCTGGGTTATCAAAAAGTTTAACTTAGACATGGCAGTAGCTGGTCCTCACCGAAAACTCCAACTAAGTGAACTTGAAGAATTGCGCAATGAGGCTTATGAAAATGCTAAAATTTATAAAGCAAGGACTAAGGCTTTTCATGATAAAAATATTAACCGTAAGTTCTTTGAACCTGCTCAAAAGGTTTGGCTATTCAATTCCAAGTTGCGACTCTTCCCGGATAAACTTCGCTCTAGGTGGGATGGACCATTCGTAGTGAAAAAGGTTTCTCCTTATGGTGCAGTAGAGATCCAACACCTCAATGGTGGACATGTTTTAAAAGTCAATGGCCAAATGTTAAAACCTTATGTGGACTGTGTTACCGATGGGCAATTGATCGAATCCCTTAATTTGATGAACCCTGTTTATCAAAATAATTAAGGATACACTGAAGGATACACTGTGTCTGGCTGAAGATAATAAACTTAGCGCTTGTTGGGAGGCAACCCAATTCTTTTAGTTTTCTTTAACATTGAGGATAATGCCAGGTTTAGGTTTGGGGGTATTTATCGTTGCTTTCGTTTTCACTTCACAATGTCAGGTTTAGGTTTGGGGGTATTTATCTTGATTTTCATCCAAAAAAAATAAAAAAAATTTTAAAAAAAAAGTGTTCATTTTTTATAAAATAATAATAAATAATAATAATAAAAAAAGTTTTTGTTTTTTAAAAAAACCTAATTTCTATAAATTTATGCGAGAATGATAAATACACAAGGTATATAAAATCTAAAAAGCCCAATGACTAGCCGAAAATAATACAAATTTAAGTTCTTTTTATTAAGTCTCTCTTAGGGAGTTGTAAGCTAATTAATACTTTGGAATTTCACTACACACTGGCCGACCCTTCTAAGGTCTAGGCTCGACAATATATTGATAGTATAGTAGCAACCTTGGACCCTAATGAATCATACTTATCTAATTCAAAAAAAAAAATCATCAATAAAAATAGATTTAGTCAGGAACATCGAAAAGGGCTACCTATTGTCAAAGGTCAAGTGGGCTTGTGATGAGGACTCCGAGCATAAGTCCGTAGGGGAGTCTTGATGCCCGACACCTTATGCCAACTAGTATGAGAGTTGTCGACTGACTGCTTGTTACACGGAGAAATCACCACAAGAGTAAAAGTACACAATTTATATTTTTTTTAAAAAAAAACTCTGTATTGACCTTGAAAAAGATAATAGTGTGAAAGCCGTTGTTGTAAAAATTCGAGTAAGCTGGAATATTACAGATAAAGCCCGTGAGGTACTAAAGTAAACATCCACAACTCTCGAAATTCTGCAGATAAGATGATTTTGAATCAGTGAGCAGGTCCTTTCGACCAATCCTTAGAAACTACTAGTATTAGCAATATTTTGGAGATCCGAACTCTTAGCTTGTACAGTCCAGATTTCACCGAGCACCATTATAAATGAGTCTTACAACTCCCTAAATAGAAACTTAATGACTTTAACTTAGATTGCATACTAACCTAGAATCTGGGCTGACTTAGTAAATAAAACCGTGTGTGCTTTGAAATTCTTATCATTTATGTATCTTAAATTAGATTTTAATAATAATAATAAAAAAGAGTTTTTGAAAATCTTAGCTAGTATGCATTTGAAATTTAATCTTCATAGATCAATCGATCTAAAAAAAATAAAAAAAATAAAAAAAATAAAAAAAAATAAAAAAAAATATAATAATAATAAAAAAAATTTAACAATAATAATAAATGATTTATTTTAAGATTGAAGTTTGTGGGTATCTTCACTGGAAACCCTCACAAGACTATAACTCGTCCACTAGGGTAACCTAAGGGTTTAAAGTCTTGTTGCATATGGTAAATGCAATCGCGATGCCTGCAAAAGTGAGTTAGACTTTTTTTTTGTAATTTTATTTTGCTCGAGGAATAGCAAAACATAGGTAGTGGAAGAAAAATTGAGCTTGAAGAGAGAGTCTCTGAAAAGCAACGAGTCATGGATCCTATAGAACCTATTCGTACAGAGCCAGTACATGTAGTACCTCCTCCACCTCGTAGATCTAGTAGGGTCTTCCATCCTCCTCATAGATACTTAGGTATGTTTATAGAGGATACCGAGAAAATGTTCCTCATGGAAGATAGGGAACACGTACAAGATCCTAATACCTACAACGAGATGATATCAGATATCGATTCAGAGAAATGGCTGGAAGGCATGAAGTTAGAGATAGACTCCACGTATTCCAACCAAGTCTGGACCTTAGTAGATCCACCAAAAGGTATAATACCTATTGGATATAAATGGATCTACAAAAGAAAGATAGGTTCGGATGGAAAGGTAGAGACCTATAAGGCAAGGCTAGTGGCGAAAGGGTATAGTCAGTGCGAAGGCATTGACTATCAGAAGACCTTTTCACCTGTAGCCATGCTGAAATCCATTCGAACATTGTTTGCAATTATAGTATTTCATGATTATGAAATTTGGCAGATGGATGTGAAAACTGCTTTCCTGAATGGATATCTTGATGAAGATATCTATATAGAGTAGCCTTTGGGTTGTTAGATGTATGCCCTAGAAGCCAATTTTGGCTGACACATTATTAATTCTGGGACATAATTTGTACTTGACTTTATTATTATTGAATAAATGAAAGGCATCTTTTTATTCATATTGTTATTGCGTCTATGAATCGTCCGAGGAATTAATAAGATGATGATGCATATTCCTAAGAGTTAAGAATTTGAGCCATGCATCATTGATTAATTTCTGAATGCTCCTGATCGATGGATCATCACGAGGATGGTGATCGATCCGATGAGATCAGTGCACACATTACTTTCCTTATGGATGGACGAGACTCGAGTCCACGGTGTGGAGACACTGAAGTAATAGTGCAGGTGCTTGTTAGAGAACAAGGGTACTGAGCGTGACCAAGACAAGAAGTCACTTGGATGTCTATCCACTTGTCAGTGACTTATTTGATGTTGCAGTAGTGTGACTGGTCCTTTGACCTGCGATGCTTCGGCTACTCACAGTGAGGTTATTGTAGTTTGACTGCACAAATACATGGTCTCTAGCCATATGGGTCCATGTAGTGTAGATTGGCTGCAGTAGGTTCACTGTAGGAGTAGGGTATGCATCTACAAGGAACCTATCGACCTTGATAGATAAGGAGAGATCCTATATGATTTATAAGACTGAGTTCGTAAGACCTCGGCCGGGGCAGATTGCACAGTAGAGAAAGAGTTCTCCGTTCTCGAACTTAAGTCGAATAAATCTTGACATATGACAGACGATGGGGTTTGACGAGTTATCCATGACCTCCGTCCTGTAGGGATCCACGATAGAAGGACTGTATCACATATTGATTGCACCTAGAGGTTCACCATTCTATTCTGCTGGATAGCCATTACATGTTGCTAGGTGTCACTGGTGGATGGTGGGACTCATAGGGATTGTCTCGATGATCGATAAACCCTAATGAGTTGAGTTGGAATCGTTCCAACCCATTGAAAGAAGTTTTCAATGATATTGTGATAGAGATCCCAATATATCTCACTACCAGTCAGAATAGAACCTATGGGGTCACACACACTAGAAGTATTGACCGATCCGATGGTTGAAAAGTGATTATGAATCACGAGTAATCAATTCGATTGATAATAAGTTGAAGAAGGAATGAAAATTGATTAATTGGACTAAAAACACGAATCCTACTTGGAGTAGGATTCCTAGAGTCCTAATTGGATTAGGACTGGGAGTCCTACTTGGATTAGGATTCCCACAATCCTACTTAGAATAGGATTTTGAATTCAATATGAATTCCTACTTAGAATAGGATTCCTAGAAGTCCTAATTGGATTAGGACTTCGGATTCAAATAAGAGTCCTAATTAGATTAGGACTAAAATTAAATATGTCCTAATTTGGATTAGGGTTTCTTAAGTCACAATTAATTATTAATCTAATGAATCAATAAGACTCTTAATTGGATTAGGATTGAAGAGTTCAATTGAGTCAAAATTGATTTAAGTTCTAATTGGATTAGGACTTACCTAGATTGGATCCAAATTGGTTCACCCTTGGGCTAAGCCTAATTGGATTAGGGCTTGACCACATTAGGGCATTCCAAACCCTACTTAATGTGGATTAGGGTTTGCTAAGAGGGAGGGGCGCAAGCCCCGCCCCTTTTGCTTCCTTGGTGCGGCATGAAGAGAGGGGGCCGGCGCCCCCTCTTAGGAAACTAGTCTAGGGCTCCTAATTTGTAGGAGCCCTAGATGGCTATAAAAAAGGGACAAGGGGCCGGTGCCCTAAGTAGAAGTGAATTCCTCCTCCTCCAAGCCGTGGCCACCCCTCTCCTTTCCTTGGTTCAGCCGCCATCGGCAAAGGGAAAAAGAAGAAGAGGCGTGCACTTCTCCTTGGCCTCCTTCCTTGGTTCCAACGCAGGGAAGAAAAGAAAGGCTGCAGGGGCTTCGTTCCTCTTCCTCTATCCCTCCTTCTTCTTCCTCCTTTCAAGCACATTCAAGAGTTGAAAGAAAGAGAGGAGATCAGCCATCAAAAGAAGTCTTTGCAAGGGAGCTAGCACCCCGGGAAGACAAGAGAGCTTTGATCGGATCCCTGCTTCGTGTGGATGCCCGTAGAGGCCGGGCACTTGAACGGCTTCATACGAACCTTCATCCTAAAACCACGAACTCCAGTTTGCGGTGATCATCTACCCGCACAAGGTGAAGATCTGATCTTCTAATTGTTTTTAAAAGTTTTTATTCCTTACCTAACTACGAACGGTTCATGAAAGAACGTTCATGAGATGAACATCGATCCCGCACATGCCTCTTCCGCTGCCATCTGATTTTTTTTTTTTGAATTATCAGCGGCATGGGCGGGGTTTCTAACAGTGGTATCAGAGCCTAGGCATCGTAGATTAAGGTAAAGATTAATTATTAATAGGCTTATTAGATCTGAAAATTGAATGATCATGCATGCTGAAAATTTTCTGCATGCAGATTTTTTCTAGGGTGCTGATTTTTGCATGCTGATTTTTATGTGATAAAAGGATGATTCTAATTGCATTGTTAATGGGATTACAAAGTTTAGAATCATGATTAGCATGATCAGCAACCTATGTCATGAGATAATCAATTAGTTTTCAGATCTGAAAATTATAATTGCTGCATGTGGTGATGATCATAGGATTCAAACCCTTTTGGTATTAAATATACAGACCTGCGATGTGATCTGCAATGTTATGTAATTTTTCATATGCTTGCATGCATCTTATTTGATGTTTTGAGAGGCCTACGTGCCTCCTAAAAGGGGATGTAATTTATTATTATTTTTATTTTACATCTGGTTGTATTTCTGTGATGTGATGTACGTCAACGATCAAGTTGAAGACAAGGCATGAGATGAACGGCGATCTAAGCGGTTGATGACGATGGGATCAAGAGTTGATCAAGGATCGAATCAAGGAGGCTTGGAACCAATTCAAGAGTTTAAGATCAGTTGATCGATTGACGTGCATGTGCTTGTAATATGACCCAATTAGAATCCATGATCATCACCTATTTAAAATTTGGTTTTACTTGATGCTGCGATTATAACTGCCTGTGATGTGCCGTTTGCATGTGATGTGAATGAGAGTCGGGTAGATAGGTTTGCATGTGATGTAACAAACCCAATTGAGACCTAAACTAAAACCTCCTCAACCAAGTCGAGAGTGAACCGACATGAGCAAGTCATATTAGATTAATTGATCTAATTGGTGTCTAGGAAAGCATGAAAGGTGGTTACTTAATTAGGACCTTACTCTCTGAGTAAGGGGAGCCTCCCACCTGCTTACCTGGCCAATTATTCGATTACCTCTTATGAAGAGCTCAAGTTGCAAACGCTAAGACCTGATTAACCAATATTAAGTCAATAGGTCTTCCACTGTAGTAGAGCTGCTAAGGTCTTTCTGATGTTGATTTGTCTCGGCTGGATACAGTGGACAAGTTGCATCGGGGGGCTGGACCTCTCTATAGACATGAGATGTTGTAGGGTAAAGGTGGGGTTGGGCACCAATAACTGTTAGGTGAGGACCCAATGACGACTTTATTCCTACGGTTATACGGTGGGTCTGACTTAACTAAGAAATGGGACCAATAACTGTTAGGTGAGGTCTTCATGGCTTAGAGACCAAGTAGCACTGCAACATGCTTGAGAAGCATTGTACAAGAGTGGTACATTCATCAATTTATGTGTCACCAATAATTGTTAGGTGAGGTGGCATGTAAATCGGTGGGACCGCAGTACCCACTAGAAATCCTAGTCGTGTAGGATTTTCGTTTTCCTACCAGGGGAGTGTGAGGAATTCGAGAAAATAGTGGGAGATACATTTGTTCTAAAAGATCCTAGAACAGATTAAGGATCAAGTACAAAAGTCTAACTAGAATCTTTACTCTCTGCAGATCATAATGTCAGCCTCAAATCTTTTGATCCGAATTCTTGAGACCAACCGATTGACCGGTACCAATTACAGAGACTGGCTTAGAAATCTCAAAATTGTTCTGAGTTGCGAGAAAATAGGCTATGTATTCGATTCAGATATCCCCACACTACCAACACGTGCAACTGAAGTTCAGCGTGAGATGCATCAAAAGTGGATGGATGATGACATTAGAGTCAAGTGCTATATGATGGCATCCATGTCCAATGAACTCCAATGCCAGCATGAGAATATGAAGACTGCTAGGGACATACTAGCACACCTACAAGAGTTGTATGGTGAGCAGAGTCGCACAGCTCGTTTTGAAGTGTCCAAGATGTTGGAATTCCTCGCACGCCGCAGAAAATTTCAGAAAAATTCTGCGCGCAGCGGAAGACATGCGCGAGATTCCGTTCATCGCATGAATATATTTTAAAACCGTCGTTCGTAGATAGATTAGGATTAAATACTTTTTATATGATTAAGAAGATCAGATCTTCACCTTGTGCGGGTAGATGATCACCGCAATCTGATGATCGTGGTATTTGTTGAAGGTTCGCTTAAAGCCGCACACGCGTCCGGCCTCTACAGGTATCCACACGAGGAGAGGACCGATCAAAGCTCTCGAATCTCCCCGGGGTGCTAGCTCCCTTGCAGAGATGTCTTTTGATGGTTGAAAACCTCCCTTTGAATCAACTCTTGATTGCCTTGGGGAGGAGGAAGAAGAAGGATGGATCCAAGGAAGAAAAACAAAAGCCTTGCAGCCTTTTCTTTTCCCTTTGTCTTGGAACCAAAAATAGATGAAGGAAAGGATGCACGTCTCCCTATATTTTTCATTGTCTCACGGCTGAAAAACTAGATTGGAGAGGTGCTGTTCATGGCTCTTAAGGAGAGGAGAAATCCCCACGTACTTCCAAGGAGGGAGGTCCAAGGGGGGGCCCGCATGCCCTCCTTTTTTTTTTTGTTGGCGGCTGAAAACCTGAGGAGAAGGGGGCTTCATCACGGCACAAAGGGAGGAGGAAATTAACCTAGTACGGCTGCCCCCTTGCCTTCATTTAATTTGGCATGTGGAGCTCCTAAAAAATAGGAGCTCCAAACCTATCCATAAGGAGAGAGGAGGGGCGTACGCCCCTCCTTCTTTTCCTCACGTAAAACCCAAGGAGAGGGGCGTACGCCCCTCCCTCTTATCCTCTCATGCCCCACGCCCAAGCCTCATCTCATGAGGTGCGTGGGCTCCACTTTCAGCCTCCTTAATTTCCTCATGTTTATCCATAAGATTAAATCAATTATGACTCTTAGAGTCCTAATCTAATTAGGACCCAATTGAATCATGACTCAATTGAACTCTTCAATCCTAATCCAATTAGGAGTCATCTTAATTTATTAGATCAAAATTAATTAGGACTTTAGGAATCCTAAACTAATTAGGACTCATATAATTTTAGTCCTAATCCAATTAGGACTTTAGGAACCTACTCCAAGTAGGACTCTAATTTAATTTGAAGTCCTAATCTAATTAGGACTCTAGGAGTCCTACTGCAAATAGGACTCTTATTAAATAAGATCAAGCCCAATTAATTAAGTCCAATTGATTTAATTAAATTGCAATTCAATTGCAATTATTCCTTCTTCTACTTACTAACTTTTAGTGAGTTAAAACAATTATCAATCAAATTGATAATTATAAATTATTTGTGATTGCAAATCACAATTCAACCATCAGATCGGTCAATACCTCTAATGTGTGTGACCCCATAGGCTCTATTCTGTCTGGTAGTGAGATATACTGCGATCTCTATCACAATATCATTAAAAACTCCTTTCAATGGGTTGGGACAATTCCAACTCAACTCACCAGGGATCATCAATCATCAAGATAGTCCCTGTGAGTCTCACCATCCACCAGTGACACCTAGTAGCATGTAGTGGCTACCCAGCAGAATGGAATGATGAACCTCTAGGTGCAGTTAGTATATAATACAGTCCTTCTATCGTGGATTCCTACAGGACGGAGGTCATGGATAACTCGTCAAACCCCATCGTCTGTCATATGTCAAGATTTATTCGACTTAAGTTCGAGAATGGAAAACTCCTTTTCCACTGTACATACTACCCCGGCCGAGGATTTACGAACTCAGTCTCATAAATCACATAGGATCTCTCTTAACCTATCAAGATCGATAGATTCCATCTAGATGCACCCCTACTCCTACAATGAACCTACTGCAGCCAATCTGCACCACAAGAACCCAATTGGCTAGGGCTCATGTTTATGTGCTCGTCAAACTACAGCAACCTCACTGTGAATAGCCGAGGCATCGCAGGTCAAAGGACCAGTCATACAACTACAGCATCAAGTAAGTCACTGACGAGTGGATAGACATCCAAGTGACTACTTGCTATGGTCACGCTCAGTACCCTTGTTCTCTAACAAGCACTTGCACAATTGCTCCAGTGTCGCCACACTGTGGACTCAAGACTCGTCCATCAAAGAAAGCGATCTGTGCACTAATCTCAGCGGATCGATCACCATCCTCGTGATGATCCATCGATCAGGAGCAATTCAGAAATTAATCACCAATGACACATGCCTCAAATTCTCAACTCTTAAGAATATGCGTCATCATCTTATTAATTTCTTAGACGACTCATGGACACATAAGAACATGAATGAAAAGAATGCCCATTCTAATAAATTCATTATTAGGTCAAGTACAAATTTATGTCCCAGAATAAAATAATGCGTCAGCCAAATTGGCTTCTAGGGCATACTTCTAACAATCTCCCACTTGCACTAAAGCCAATCAGCTATAAACCTAAGCCCCATCTTCTCAAGATGCGCTTCAGTTTTCTGCTGACTTATCTGCTTAGTGAATGGGTCCACCACATTTCCTGTGGAGTCTACTCTCTGATCCTTTACTTATTTCTTTTCAAGGTAGTCGCTTATTAGGTTAAACCACCGCTCTATGTGCTTCGGCTTCTGGTGAGACCTTGGCTCTTTAGCTAGTGCTATGGTGCCTTTGTTATCGCAGTAGCGTGTTATGGCATCTGATGACATTACACCTAACTCCGCAATGAACTTCTTAAACCAGAAGGTTTCCACTGCACCCTTAGATACGGCTTAACATTCAGCTTCTAAGGTAGAATCTACAATAATCGGTTGTTTGGAACTCTTCCAATTTACTGAACCATCATTGCATATAATCTGATGTAGACTTTCTATCATCAATATGTGTACATCCTTCTACCTTCAACTCTGATCTTCTTCCAAAGACCAAGAACATGTCCGTAGTTCTTCTCAAGTACTTAAGACTGTTCTTCACAGCTATCCAGTGCTTCTTGCCTGGATTTGACTGATATATGCTTGTGACACTCACAGCATGTACTCTATCAAGTCATGTACATAGCATGGTATACATGAGGCTCCCTATAGCCGAAGTATAAGGGATCTTGCTCATCCACTGAATCTCTTCAGATGTGTTGGGGCACATCTTCTTGAAGAGATTTACCCCATGCCTAAGGGATAATAATCCCCTTTTAGAGGTTTCCATGCCGAACCTCTTCAACACTCCCTCTATGTAATATTCTGTGACAGGACAAGCATCCTCTTAGATCTATCTCTATAGACCTTAATTCCCAAAATATAGGATGCTTTTCCAAAGTCTATCATGGAGAATTCCTTAGACAACCAAATCTTGACTTAGGATATCATCCACGTACAATACGAGGAATGCAATAGCCCTCCCACTAACCTTCTTATAAACACATGGTTCCTCCTCGTTCTTGAAGAAATCAAACGATTTGATTATATCGTTGAAACGAGTGTTCCAACTCCGAGATACTTGTTTTTGTCCATAGATGGACCTTTGCAGCTTACAGACCTTGTGATCACCATCACAATATCATGATATGCTACAACAACAAGCAATATTCGAATGGACTTCAGCATGGCTACAGGTGAAAAAGTATCCTGATAATCAGTGCCTTCGCACTGACTATAACCTTTCGCCATTAGCCTTGCCTTATAGGTCTCTACCTAGCCATCCGAACTTAATTTTCTCTTGTAGATCCATTTACACCCAATAGGTACTATACCTTCCGGTGAATCTACTAAGGTCCAGACTTGGTTGGAATGCATGGAGTCTATCTCTAACTTCATGGCTTCCAGCCATCTTTCGGAATCGATGTCTAACATCGCCTTGTTGTAGGTATTGGGATCCTTACCTTGATCCCTATCTCCCATGAGGAACACTTCCTCTACATCCTCTGTAAGTATACCTAAGTACCTTTCAGGAGGATGGAAGATCCTACTAAATCTACGAGGTGGAGGAGGTACAACATGTACTGGCTCGATATGAATAGGTTCTATAGGCACAATGGCTCGTTGCTCTTTAGAGACTTTCTCTTCGAGCTCAATTTTTCTCCTACTGCCTCTATCAAGGATAAACTATTTTCCATGAAGATAGCATGTCGGCTCACAAACACTTTGTGATTCTCTGGGGTGTAAAATTGTATCCAAATAACTTTTTAGGATATTCTATAAAACGAGCACTAATTGTCCTATCCTTTAACTTGTCTGCCTGTTGTCATTTGACTTGGGCCGGACATCCCCAAATCTTGAAATAACCAAGACTCAGCTTCTTACCATGTCATATCTCATATAGTGTGGTAGGAACAGACTTAGAGGAAACACTATTCAATATGTAAATAGCTGAAAATAGGGCATCTCTCTAAAGAAACAAGGGTTGATCAGTGAAGCTCATCATGGACCTGACAATATCCAATAGGATCTGATTCCTCCTCTCCGACACTCCGTTAAGCTGAGGTGTACCAGGAGGGATCCATTATGAAACTATACCATTCTCCTTGAGATAATCACGGAACTCTCCACTAAGGTATTCACCTCCTCGATCTGATCGAAGAACCTTAATGAGTTTTTCTGTTTGTTTTTCTACTTCATATCTGAACTCTTTGAACCTTTCAAAAATTTCAGATTTGTGTCTCATACACATATCCATACCGTGAGTAATCATCGGTAAATGAAGTAAAAATTACAACCCCTAGCCTGCACATCGAATGGGCCACACACATAAGTGTGTACTAGGGTAAGTATCGCAGTGGACCTCTTCCATGTCCTAAAAAGGATAATTTGGTCATCTTTCCTTGAAGGCAGAATTCACAAATCGGATATGACTCGAAAGTCAATGAGCTCAAAAGCCCATATTTCTTCAATTTGTTTATTCTGTCTTCTCCTATATGACCAAGCCTGAGGTGCCACAAATACTTTAGATTTATCTCATCTCTAGATCCTTTTGGATTCTATGGTACTCACTGTTTGCTCAGATACATTCACAGGTACATCCAAATGTAAGTGATAGAGACGGTCAATCATAAAACCATATGCATCCAATTTATTTCTCAAACAAATTGAATAATAGTCTTATAAAAATCTTTCTGTGCTAAACAAGATACAGAAATCAAATTTCTGTTTGCAACAGGTAATAGTCCCTAAGTATCCTTTTAATAATGAGCATATCTGGCATACCTTCTGAAGGTCTGTCACCCTTCTTACTCTTTATGCTTTCCATGTATGTAGGACAGTTCCTCTTCCAATGGCCGTCTTATGATGCAATGGAAACACTTTTCCTTGCAATCGGCCTTTTTCTTGGAACTTCCTTACTTGGCCTTTTTTTCGATCTTCTGCTTTTTCGTAGGCTTCTTCTTCTTCCAGGTAGACTCTCTCTTGGAAGTAGAAACCAACTCGACAGCGAGAACGATGCTCCTTGAACTCTTCAAGGTCCCTACGGCAGTTACCAATTTATTTAACAATTTTGTTTTGGTGCATACAATCTTGTTCATATGGTAGTTTACTATAAACTATTCATATGAAGCTAGAAGGAATTGCGGGATCAAATCCGTTTGCAATTCCTTGTGCATGGTCATGCCGAGCTTCTCAAGCTCCTCTAAGTCCTTTATCATGGTCAAACCATGATCATAGACAGACTGCCCATCACGCATCTTGGCCTTGAAGAGCCTCTTGGACACTTCAAAACATGCTGCGTGACTCTGTTCACCATACAACTCTTGTAAGTGATATAATATGTCCCTGGCAATCTTCATGTTCTCATGCTGGCATTAAAATTCATTGGACATGGATGCCTTTGTGCAGCACCTAACTTCATTGTCATTGTTCGTCCACTTAGCATGCGTCTTACGCTGATCAGTGATCGGACGGATTGGTAACACGGGGATTCCACGGTCTAGCACATACCCTAATTTCTCACAATTCAAAACTATTTTAAAAATTTGCTGAGCCAGTCTTTATAATTGGGTTTGGTCAAACGGTTGTTCTATAGGATATGAGTTAAGAGTTTAGAAGCTGAATTTCTAATCCTCAGAGAGTAAAGATTCTAATTAGAATTTTGTACTTGATCTCTATTTATTTTAGGACCTTTTAAAACAAATATACCTCCCACTATTTTCTCGAATCTCTCACACTCCTCTAGTAGAGAAACGGAAACCTTGCGACTCTAGGTTTCAAGTGGGGTGCTACGGTCCCACCAATTTATATACCACCTCACCTAACAGTTATTGGTGACAAATAAACGATGAGTGTACAACTCTTGTACAATGCTTCTCAAGCAAGTTGTAGCGCTATCCGGTCTCTAAGTAATGAAGACCTCACCTAACAGTTATTGGCCCCATTCCTTAGTTAAGTCGGACCCACCGTATAACCGCAGAAGTAAAGCCGTCATTGGGTCCCTCACCTAACAGTTATTGGGCCCAACCCCATCTTTACCCCTACAACATCTCATGCCTAATAGAGAAGTCCAGTCCCCCGATGCAACTTGCCCACTGTATCCAGCCGAGACAAATCAACGCCGGAAAGACCTTAGCAGCTCTACTACGGTGGAAGACCGCTAGACTTAATATTTTCGAGGAGATTTAATTTAGGTCTCTTTCATTTAATTATCTACATCTCATGCAAATAATTATCTACCCGCTATGCATAAACATAAACATCCAGGCATAATAACAAAAATTAAACTGGTGATGATCATGGATCCAGGATGGGGTCATAGTACAAGCACATGCACGTCAATTGGTTAGATCGTCTTCAACTCTTGATTCGATCTTGAGTACCCTAGGTCCAATTTCGATCAACTCCTTGATCCATCTTCAATCAACCCTTGATCTCGATCCGCGCAAATCGTGCTTGTAGAGGCATGCACCGATCAACCATTGACATGCAAACACATCACAGATTACATCCCAGATAACTTTAAAAATAAATAAAATTAAATAATAGTTACAACCCTTTTTCATGAGACACGCAGGTCTCTAATACATCAATATAAGATGCACGCAGGCATCTGAAAATCTGATTTACATGCATCACATAACATCACAGAACATTGCAGAACATTTCAGCACATGTATAAGGGTACATCCATGATCATCACCATACGCATCTCATGCATTAAATATAATTTACGGATCTGAATATTTAATAGATTATGTCATCTCATGAGTTGCTGATCATGCAAGATATGATTCTAAATACTTGTAATCACATTAATAAAGCAATAGAATTATTAATCTAATCACATAAAAATCAGCATGCAGAAAAATCAGCAAGCTGAAAATTCTGCATGCAGAAAAAATTCAGTAAGCATAATCTTTAAATTTTCATATCTATTATGCCTTAATCATTTAATCCTAATCTTAATCTACGCAACCATAGCTCTGATACCACTGTTGGAATTCCTCGCACGCCGCAGAAAATTTCAGAAAAATTCTGCGCGCAGCGGAAGACATGCGCGAGATTCCGTTCATCGCATGAACATATTTTAAAACCGTCGTTCGTAGATAGATTAGGTTTAAATACTTTTTATATGATTAAGAAGATCAGATCTTCACCTTGTGCGGGTAGATGATCACCGCAATCTGATGATCGTGGTATTTGTTGAAGGTTCGCTTAAAGCCGCACACGCGTCCGGCCTCTACAGGTATCCACACGAGGAGAGGACCGATCAAAGCTCTCGAATCTCCCCGGGGTGCTAGCTCCTTTGCAGAGATGTCTTTTGATGGTTGAAAACCTCCCTTTGAATCAACTCTTGATTGCCTTTGGGAGGAGGAAGAAGAAGGATGGATCCAAGGAAGAAAAACAAAAGCCTTGCAGCCTTTTCTTTTCCCTTTGTCTTGGAACCAAAAATGGATGAAGGAAAGGATGCATGTCTCCCTATATTTTTCATTGTCTCACGGCTGAAAAACTAGATTGGAGAGGTGCTGTTCATGGCTCTTAAGGAGAGGAGAAATCCCCACGTACTTCCAAGGAGGGAGGTCCAAGGGGGGCCCGCATGCCCTCCTTTTTTTTTTTTGTTGGCGGCTGAAAACCTGAGGAGAAGGGGGCTTCATCACGGCACAAAGGGAGGAGGAAATTAACCTAGTACGGCTGCCCCCTTGCCTTCATTTAATTTGGCATGTGGAGCTCCTAAAAATAGGAGCTCCAAACCTATCCATAAGGAGAGAGGAGGGGTGTACGCCCCTCCTTCTTTTCCTCACGTAAAACCCAAGGAGAGGGGCGTACGCCCCTCCCTCTTATCCTCTCATGCCCCACGCCCAAGCCTCATCTCATGAGGTGCGTGGGCTCCACTTTCAGCCTCCTTAATTTCCTCATGTTTATCCATAAGATTAAATCAATTATGACTCTTAGAGTCCTAATCTAATTAGGACCCAATTGAATCATGACTCAATTGAACTCTTCAATCCTAATCCAATTAGGAGTCATCTTAATTTATTAGATCAAAATTAATTAGGACTTTAGGAATTCTAAACTAATTAGGACTCATATAATTTTAGTCCTAATCCAATTAGGACTTTAGGAACCTACTCCAAGTAGGACTCTAATTTAATTTGAAGTCCTAATCTAATTAGGACTCTAGGAGTCCTACTGCAAATAGGACTCTTATTAAATAAGATCAAGCCCAATTAATTAAGTCCAATTGATTTAATTAAATTGCAATCCAATTGCAATTATTCCTTCTTCTACTCACTAACTTTTAGTGAGTTAAAACAATTATCAATCAAATTGATAATTATAAATTATTTGTGATTGCAAATCACAATTCAACCATCAGATCGGTCAATACTTCTAATGTGTGTGACCCCATAGGTTCTATTATATCTGGTAGTGAGATATATTGCGATCTCTATCACAATATCATTGAAAACTCCTTTCAATGGGTTGGAACAATTCCAACTCAACTCACCAGGGATCATCAATCATCAAGATAGTCCCTGTGAGTCTCACCATCCACCAGTGACACCTAGCAGCATGTAGTGGCTACCCAGCAGAATGGAATGATGAACCTCTAGGTGCAGTTAGTATATAATACAGTCCTTCTATCGTGGATCCCTACAGGACAGAGGTCATGGATAACTCGTCAAACCCCATCGTCTGTCATATGTCAAGATTTATTCGACTTAAGTTCGAGAATGAAAAACTCCTTTTCCACTGTACATACTATCCCGGCCGAGGATTTACGAACTCAGTCTCATAAATCACATAGGATCTCTCTTAACCTATCAAGATCGATAGATTCCATCTAGATGCACCCCTACTCCTACAATGAACCTACTGCAGCCAATCTGCACCACAAGAACCCAATTGGCTAGGGCTCATGTTTATGTGCTCGTCAAACTACAGCAACCTCACTGTGAATAGCCGAGGCATCGCAGGTCAAAGGACCAGTCATACAACTACAGCATCAAGTAAGTCACTGACGAGTGGATAGACATCCAAGTGACTACTTGCTATGGTCACGCTCAGTACCCTTGTTCTCTAACAAGCACTTGCACAATTGCTCCAGTGTCGCCACACTGTGGACTCAAGACTCGTCCATCAAAGAAAGCGATCTGTGCACTAATCTCAGCGGATCGATCACCGTCCTCGTGATGATCCATCGATCAGGAGCAATTCAGAAATTAATCACCAATGACACATGCCTCAAATTCTCAACTCTTAAGAATATGCGTCATCATCTTATTAATTTCTTGGACGATTCATGGACACATAAGAACATGAATGAAAAGAATGCCCATTCTAATAAATTCATTATTAGGTCAAATACAAATTTATGTCCCAGAATAAAATAATGCGTCAGCCAAATTGGCTTCTAGGGCATACTTCTAACACAAGAGGCTCTTCAAAGCAAAGATGCGCGAGGGGCAGTCCGTCCATGATCACGGTCTGACTATGATCAAGGACCTAGAGGAGCTTGAGAAGCTCGGTATGAACATGCACAAGGAATTGCAAGTAGATCTGATCCTTCAATCCCTTCCTGATTCATTTGGTCAGTTTATAGTAAACTACCACATGAATAAGATTGAATGCACTAAGACTGAACTAATAAATATGTTGGTAACTACTGAGGGAGCCTTGAAAAGTTCAAGGGGCAATGTCCTTGCTGCTGAGTTGACTTCTGGTTCCAAGAGAAAGTCTACTTGGAAGAAAAAGAAGCCTGCAAAGAAGCAGAAGAAAGACAAGAAGCCAAAGAAGAAAGTTCAAAAGAAAAAGGCTAATGACAAAGAAAAATGTTTCCACTGCAATGTCGACGGCCACTGGAAGAGAAACTGTCCTTCATACCTCGAGAGCCTGAAGAACAAGAAAGGTGACACACCTTCAGAAGGTATAGACTTGCTCATAATTGAAACTAATCTAATGGTTTCTTCTACTTCTAGTTGGATTATAGATTTTGGTTCTAGTGCTCATCTGTGCACTACCATGCAGGGTCTAAAGGAAAGTAGAAGGCTGGTGGAAGGTGTGGTAACCCTTCGGGTTGGCAATGGGGCAAAAGTTGCTGCTGTGGCTGTGGGCACCTACTATCTGCGACTACCGTCTGGTTTTAGTTTATTACTTAGAGACTGCTATTATGTACCTGCTGCTAGCAGAAATTTGATTTCTGTTTCATGTCTAGCACAGGAAGATCATATTTTTATATTTGACAAAGACTGTTGTTCTATTTATTTCAGAAATAAAATAGTCGCACGTGGTTTTATGATTGACAGTCTCTATCATTTGCATATGGATGTATCTATAAATGTGTCTGAGCAAGAAGTGAATGCCAAAGGATCCAAAAGATCCAGGGATGAGATAAACCAAAAATATTTGTGGCACCTCAGGCTTGGCCATATTGGAGAAGACAGAATGAACAAAATGGATAAAGATGGGCTTCTCGGCTCATTGACTTCCGAGTCATATCCAGTTTGCGAGTCCTGTCTTCAAGAAAAAATGGCTAGATTGCCCTTTGTAAGACACGGGGAGAGGACCACTGAGATACTTACCCTGATACACACAGATGTGTGTGGCCCATTCGATGTGCAAGTCAGGGAACGTTATTCGTACTTCATTACCTTTACCGATGATTATTCACGGTATGGGCATGTGTATCTTATGAGACACAAATCTGAATCTTTTGAAAAGTTCAAAGAGTTCAGAAATGAAGTAGAAAAACAAACTGAAAAACCCCTTAAGGCTCTTCGATCAGATCGAGGAGGAGAATACCTTAGTGGAGAATTCCGGGACTATCTCAAAGACAATGGCATAGTCTCACAATGGACTCCTCCGGGTACACCTCAACTCAACGGGGTGTCAGAGAGGAGAAATCGGACTCTATTGGATATGGTCCGGTCCATGATGAGCTTCACTGATCTACCGATGTTTCTTTGGGGAGATGCCTTACTTACCGCAGTATATCTACTAAATAGGGTTCCCTTTAAATCCGTTCCTACCACACCGTATGAGATATGGCATGGTAAGAAACCAAGTCTTGGTCATCTCAAGATTTGGGGATGTCCGGCCCACGTCAAAAGACTACAGGCGGACAAACTAGAGGCTAGGACCATAAGTGCTCGTTTTATAGGATATCCTAAAGAGTCATTAGGATACAATTTTTACGTCTCAGAGGATCACAATGTGTTTGTGAGCCGTCATGCCATCTTCTTGGAAAATCAGTTTATCCTTGACAGAGGCAGTGGGAGGAAAATTGAGCTTGAAGAGAAAGTCTCTGAAAAACAACGAGTCATGGATCCTATCGAACCCATTAATACAGAGCCAGTACACGATGTCCCTCAACCACCTCGCAGATCTAGTAGGGTCTCCCATCCTCCCGATAGATACTTAGGTATACTAGAAGAGGATACCGAGGAAATATTTCTAGTGGGAGATAGGGATCACATACAGGATCCCAAAACCTACGACGAGGCGATATCTGATATCGATGGTGTTGGGTTTCCTTGAAAATCTTTGAGACCAATTTGATTGAAAGGTTCTCGAGATTATAAATCTTTCCATTTTATTTTTCCATTAGAAGGAGCTTGTACATGTTCATTCCGAGAAATGGTTGGAAGCCATGAAATCAGAGTTAGACTCCATGCGTTCCAACCAAGTCTGGATCTTAGTAGATCCACCAAAAGGTATTGTACCTATTGGATGCAAATGGATCTACAAAAGAAAGATAGGATCGGATGGAAAGGTAGAGACCTATAAAGCAAGGCTAGTGGCGAAAGGGTATAGTCAACGCGAAGGCATTGATTATCAGGAGACCTTTTCACCTGTAGCCATGCTAAAATCCATCCGAACATTGCTTGCCATTGCAGCATTTCATGATTATGAAATCTGGCAGATGGATGTGAAAACTGCTTTCCTGAATGGACATCTTGATGAAGATATCTATATGGAACAGCCTTTGGGTTTCACTTCCAGTAATGGAGATCACAAGGTCTGCAAGCTGCAAAGGTACATCTATGGACTAAAGCAAGCATCTCGGAGTTGGAACACTCGTTTCGATGACGCAATCAAAATGTTTGATTTCATCAAAAACGAAGAGGAACCGTGTGTTTACAAAAAGGTTAGTAGGAGCGCTGTCGTATTTCTCGTACTGTACGTGGACGACATCCTCCTGATAGGGAATGATATTCCCATGCTAACCTCGGTCAAGGTCTGGTTGTCAAAAGAGTTCTCCATGAAAGACCTTGGGGAAGCATCCTATATTTTAGGAATAAAGGTCTATAGAGATAGATCTAAAAGGATGCTTGGCCTATCACAGAAGATGTACATAAAGGAAGTGCTGAAAAGGTTCAGCATGGAAAACTCTAAAAGGGGTCTTTTACCCCTAAGACATGGAATTCATCTCTCCAAGAAGATGTGCCCCAACACATCTGAAGAGATTCAACGCATGAGCAAGATCCCTTATGCATCGGCAATAGGGAGCCTCATGTATGCCATGCTATGTACACGACCTGATATAGCCCTAGCTGTGAGTGTCACAAGCAGATATCAGTCAAATCCAGGTGAAGAACACTGGACAGCTGTGAAGAATATTCTTAAGTACTTGAGAAGAACTAAAGATTTATTCTTGGTCTTTGGAGGATCATCAGAGTTGAAGGTAGAAGGATACACAGATTCAGACTTCATGACTGATGTCGATGATAGGAAGTCAACATCTAGATATGTATTCTTGTGCAATGGTGGTACGGTGAATTGGAAGAGTTCTAAACAACCGATCATTGCTGATTCTACTATGGAAGCTGAATACATCGCCGCCTCTGAAGCTACTAAGGAAGGCTTCTGGTTCAAGAAATTCATTCCGAAATTGGATGTAATGTCATCAGATGCCATAACACTCTACTGCGATAATAATGGCACCATAGCTCTTGCTAAGGAGCCAAGGTCTCATCAGAAGTCCAAGCATATAGAGCGGCGCTTCCATCTCATACGCGACTATGTTGAGAAGAAGTATGTCGAAGTGCAGAGAGTAGACTCCGCGGACAATGTGGCAGACCCGTTCACTAAGCAGCTAAGTCAACAAAAGACTGAAGCCCACCTTGAGAAGATGGGACTAAGATATATGACTGATTGGCTTTAGTGCAAGTGGGAGATTGTTAGATGTATGCCCTAGAAGCCAATTTTGGCTGACACATTATTAATTCTGGGACATAATTTGTACTTGACTTTATTATTATTGAATAAATGAAAGGCATCTTTTTCATTCATATTGTTATTGTGTCTATGAATCGTCTGAGGAATTAATAAGATGATGATGCATATTCCTAAGAGTTAAGAATTTGAGCCATGCGTCATTGATTAATTTCTGAATGCTTCTGATCGATAGATCATCACGAGGACGGTGATCGATCCGATGAGATCAGTGCACACATTACTTTTCTTATGGATGGACGATACTCGAGTCCACGGTGTGGAGACACTGAAGTAATAGTGCAGGTGCTTGTTAGAGAACAAGGGTACTGAGCGTGACCAAGACAAGAAGTCACTTGGATGTCTATCCACTCGTCAGTGACTTGCTTGATGTTGCAGTAGTGTGACTGGTCCTTTGACCTGCGATGCTTCGGCTACTCACAGTGAGGTTATCGTAGTTTGACTGCACAAATACATTGTCTCTAGCCATATGGGTCCATGCAGTGTAGATTGGCTGCAGTAGGTTCACTGTAGGAGTAGGGTATGCATCTACAAGGAACCTATCGACCTTGATAGATAAGGAGAGATCCTATGTGATTTATAAGACTGAGTTCGTAAGACCTCGGCCGGGGCAGATTGCACAGTAGAGAAAGAGTTCTCCGCTCTTGAACTTAAGTCGAATAAATCTTGACATATGACAGACGATGGGGTTTGACGAGTTGTCCATGACCTCCGTCCTGTAGGGATCCACGATAGAAGGACTGTATCACATATTGACTGCACCTAGAGGTTCACCATTCTATTCTGCTGGGTAGCCACTACATGCTGCTAGGTGTCACTGGTGGATGGTGGGACTCATAGGGATTGTCTCGATGATCGATAAACCCTAATGAGTTGAGTTGGAATCGTTCCAACCCATTGAAAGAAGTTTTCAATGATATTGTGATAGAGATCGCAATATATCTCACTACCAGTCAGAATAGAACCTATGGGGTCACACACACTAGAAGTATTGACCGATCCGATGGTTGAAAAGTGATTATGAATCACGAGTAATCAATTCGATTGATAATAAGTTGAAGAAGGAATGAAAATTGATTAATTGGACTAAAAACACGAATCCTACTTGGAGTAGGATTCCTAGAGTCCTAATTGGATTAGGACTGGGAGTCCTACTTGGATTAGGATTCCCACAATCCTACTTAGAATAGGATTTTGAATTCAATATGAATTCCTACTTAGAATAGGATTCCTAGAAGTCCTAATTGGATTAGGACTTCAGATTCAAATAAGAGTCCTAATTAGATTAGGACTAAAATTAAATATGTCCTAATTTGGATTAGGGTTTCTTAAGTCACAATTAATTATTAATCTAATGAATCAATAAGACTCCTGATTGGATTAGGATTGAAGAGTTCAATTGAATCAAAATTGATTTAAGTTCTAATTGGATTAGGACTTTGTTAGATGTATGCCCTAGAAGCCAATTTGGCTGACACATTGTTGATTCTAGGGACATAATTTTGTACTTGACTGTTTATTATTGAATAAATAAAAGGCATCTTTTCATTCATATTATTTATGTGTCTATGAATCGTCCAAGGAATTAATAAGATGATGATACATATTCTCAAGAGTTGAGAATTTGAGCCATGTATCATTGGTAATTAATTTCTAAATGCTCCTGATCAATGGATCATCACGAGGACGGTGATCGATCCGATCAGTGCACAGATCACTTTCCTTCTGGATGGACGAGACTTGAGTCCACAGTGTAGGGACACTGAAGTGATAGTGCAGGTGCTTGTTAGAGAACAAGGGTACTGAGCGTGACCAAGACAAGAAGTCACTTGGATGTCTATCCACTCATCAGTGACTTGCTTGATGTTGCAGTAGTGTGACTGGTCCTTTGACCTGCGGTGCTTCGACTACTCACAGTGAGGTTATTGTAGTTTGACTGCACACATACATGGTTTCTAGCCATATGGGTCCATGCAGTGTAGATTGGCTGCAGTAAGTTCACTGTAGGAATAGGGTATGCACCTATAAGGAATCTATCGACCTTGATAGAAGAGGAGTGATCCTATGTGATTTGTTAGACTGAGTTCTAAGACCTTAGCCAGGGCAGTAATATAAAGTGGAAAAAGAGTTTTCCACTATCGAACTCAAGTCGAATAAATCTTGACATATGACAGACGATGGGGTTTGACGAGTTGTCCATTACCTCCATCCTGTAGGGATCCATGATAGTAGGACTGTATCACACGTTAACTGCACCTAGAGGTTCATCATTCTATTCTGCTGGGTAGCCACTACATGCTGCTAGGTGTCACTGGTGGATGGTGGGACTCATAGGGATTATCTTGATGATCGATAAACCCTAATGAGTTGAGTTGGAATCGTTCCAACCCATTAAAAGGAGTTTTCAATGATATTGTGATAGAGATCATAATATATCTCACTACCAGTCAGAGTAGAACCTATGGAGTCACACACACTAGAAGTATTGACCGATCCGATGGTTGAATAGTGATTATGAATCACGAGTAATCAATTCGATTGATATTCGGTTGAAGAAGGAAAGGGAATTAATTAATTGGACTTGAAACATGAGTCCTACTTCGAGTAGGATTCCTAGAGTCCTAATTGGATTAGGACTGAGAATCCTAGTTGGAGTAGGACTGGAATTCCTACTTGGAATAGGATTCCTGCAATCCTAATGAGATTAGGAGTTTTGAATCAAAATTGGATTCCTACTTGGAGTAGGATTCCTAGAGTCCTAATCGGATTAGGACTTCGGATTCAAATAGAGTCCTAATTGGATTAGGACTAAAATTAAATATGTCCTAATTTGGATTAGGGTTTCTTAAGTCACAATTAATTATTAATCTAATGAATCAATAAGACTCCTAATTGGATTAGGATTGAAGAGTTCAATTGAGTCAAAATTGATTTAAGTTCTAATTGGATTAGGACTTACCTAGATTGGATCCTAATTGGTTCACCCTTGGACTAAGCCTAATTGGATTAAGGCTTGACCACATTAGGGTATTTCAAACCCTACTTAATGTGGATTAGGGTTTACCATGAGGAGGGGGATATGCCCCTCCCTTTTCCATGTGGAGAAGGGAGAAGAGAGCCCCTCTTAGGAAAATACTCTAGGGCTCCTAGATTGTAGGAGCCCTAGATGGTTATAAAAAGGGGCAAAGGGGGCCGGCGCCCTAGATGAGCTCTCCCTCTCCTCTTCCAAGCCGTGGCCACCCCTCTCCCTTCCTTGGTTCAGCCGCCATCAACAAAGGGAAAAGAAGAAGAGGCGTGCACCTCTCCTTGGCCTCCTTCCTTGGTTCCAACGCAGGGAAGAAAAGAAGGCTGTGTGGGGATTCTTCTTCTTCCTCTTCTTCATCCTTCTTCTTCCTCCTCTCAAGCACAATCAAGGGTTGATTGAAAGAGAGGAAATCAGCCATCAAAAGAAGTCTTTGCAAGGGAGCTAGCACCCCGGGAAGACTAGAGAGCTTTGATCGGATCACTGCTTCGTGTGGATACCCGTAGAGGCCGGACACTTGAACGGCTTCAAGCGAACCTTCATCCTAAACCACGAATTTTAGTTTGCGGTGATCATCTACCCGCACAAGGTGAAGATCTGATCTTCCTAAAGGTTTAAAAAGTTTTAATTCTTATCTAACTACGAACGGTTCATAAAACAACGTTCATGCGATGAACGTCGATCCCGCTTATGCCGATTCCGCTGCCATCTGAATTTTTGAAATATCAGCGGCATGGGCGGGTTCCCAACAGTGGTATCAGAGCCTAGGCTTCGTAGATTAAGGTAAGAATTAATTATCTAAAGACTTATTAGATCTGAAAATTAAATGATCATGCATGCTGAAAAATTCTGCATGCAGATTTTTCAGGGGTGCTAATTTTTGCATGCTGATTTTTATGTGATAAAATGATGATTCTAATTACGTTGTTAATGAGATTACAAAGTTTAGAATCATGATTAGCATGATCAGCAACCTATGTCATGACATAATCAGTTAGTTTTTCAGATCTGAAAATTATAATTGTCGCATACGGTGATGATCATAGGATTCAAACCCTTTTAGTATCAAATGTAATGACCTGCGATGTGATCTGCGATGTCATGTAATTTTTCAGATGCTTGCATGCATCTTATTTGATGTTTTGAGAGGCCTGCGTGCCTCCTAAAAGGAGATGTAATTTATTTTTATTTTTATTTTACATCTGGTTGTATTTCTGTGATGTGATGTACGTCAACGATCAAGACGAAGATGATGCATGAGATGAGCAGGGGTCTAAGCGGTTGATGGCGATTGGATCAAGAGTTGGTCAAGGATCGAATCAAGGAGGCTTGGAACCAATTCAAGAGTTGAAGACCAGTTGATCGATTGACGTGCATGTGCTTTTAATACGACCTAACTAGAATCCATGATCATCACCTATTTAAAGTTTAGCTTTAATTTGATGCTGCGATTATAACTGCCTGTGATGTGTCGTTTGCATGTGATGTGAATGCGAGTCGGGTAGATAGGTTTACATGTGATGTAGCAAACCCAATTGAGACCTAAATTAAAACCTCCTCAATCAAGTCGAGAGTGAACCGACATGAGCAAGTAATATTAGATTAATTGATCTAATTGGTGTCTAGGAAAGCATGAAAGGTGGTTACTTAATTAGGACCTTACTCTCTGAGTAAGGGGAGCCTCCCACCTGCTTACCTGGCCAATTGTTCGATTACCTCTTATGAAGAGCTCAAGTTGCAAACACTAAGACCTGATTAACCAATATTAAGTCAATAGGTCTTCCACTGTAGTAGAGCTGCTAAGGCCTTTCTGATGTTGATTTGTCTCGGCTGGACACAGTGGTCAAGTTACATCGGGGGGCTGGACCTCTCTATAGATATGAGATGTTGTAGGGTAAAGGTGGGGTTGGGCACCAATAACTGTTAGGTAAGGACCCAATGACGACTTTATTCCTACGGTTATACGGTGGGTCTGACTTAACTAAGAAATGGGACCAATAACTGTTAGGTGAGGTCTTCATGGCTTAGAGACCAAGTAGCACTGCAACATGCTTGAGAAGCATTGTACAAGAGTTGTACACTCATCCATCTATGTGTCACCAATAACTGTTAGGTGAGGTGGCATGTAAATCGGTGGGACCGCAGTACCCACTAGAAACCCTAGTCGTGTGGGATTTCCGTTTTCCTACCAGGGGAGTGTGAGGGATTCGAGAAAAATAGTGGGAGTTACATTTGTTCTAAAAGACCTTAGAACAGATTAGGATCAAGTACAAAAGTCTAACTAGAATCTTTACTCTCTGCAGATACAATGTCAGCTTCAAACCCTTTGACCCGTATTCTTGAGACCAACCGACTGACCGGAACCAATTACAAGGACTGGCTTAGAAATCTCAAAATTGTTTTGGACTGTGAGAAAATAGGCTACATACTCGATTCAGATATCCCCACACTACCAACACGTCCTACTGATGTTCAGCGTGAGATGCATAAAAAGTGGTTGGATGATGACATTAGAGTAAAATGCTATATGATGGCATCCATGTCAAATGAACTCCAATACCAGCATGAAAATATGAAGACTGCTAGGGACATACTGGCACACCTGCAAGAGTTGTATGGTGAGCAGAGTCGCACAGCTCGTTTTGAAGTGTCCAAGAGGCTTTTCAAAACAAAGATGCGCGAGGGGCAGTCTGTCCATGATCACGGTCTGACCATGATCAAGGACCTAGAGGAGCTTGAGAAGCTCGGTATGGACATGCACAAGGAATTACAAGTGGATTTGATCCTACAGTCACTTCCTGATTCATTTGGTCAGTTTATAATAAACTACCACATGAATAAAATTGAATGCACTAAGACTGAACTAATCAACACGTTGGTAACTGCTGAGGGAGCCTTGAAAGGTTCAAGGGGCAATATCCTTGCTGCTGAGTTGACTTCTGGTTCCAAGAGAAAGTCTACTTGGAAGAAAAAGAAGCCTGCTAAGAAGCAGAAGAAAGACAAGAAGCCAAAGAAGGAAGTTCAAAAGAAAAAGGCTAACGACAAAGGAAAATGTTTCCACTGCAATGTCGAAGGCCACTGGAAGAGAAACTGTCCTTCATACCTCGAGTGCCTGAAGAACAAGAAAGGTGACACACCTTCAGAAGGTATAGACTTGCTCATAATTGAAACTAATCTAACGGTTTCTTCTACTTCCAGTTGGGTTATAGATTCTGGTTCTAGTGCTCATTTGTGCACTACCATGCAGGGTCTAAAGGAAAGTAGAAGGCTGGCGGAAGGTGCGGTAACCCTTCGGGTTGGCAACGGGGCAAAAGTTGCTGCTGTGGCTGTGGGCACCTACCATCTGCGACTACCGTCTGGATTTAGTTTATTACTTAGAGACTGCTATTATGTACCTGCTGCTAGCAGAAATTTGATTTCTGTTTCATATCTAGCACAGGAAGGTCATATTTTTACATTTGACAAAGACTGCTGTTCTATTTATTTAAGAAATAAAATAGTCGCACGTGGTTTCATGATCGACAGTCTCTATTATTTACATATGGATATATCTGTGAATGTTACCGAGCAAGAAGTGAGTGCCAAAGGATCCAAAAGATCCAGAGATGAGATAAACCAAAGATATTTGTGGCACCTCAGGCTTGGCCATATTGGAGAAGACAGAATGAACAAAATGGATAAAGATGGGCTTTTAGGCTCATTGACTTCCGAGTCATATCCAGTTTGCGAGTCCTGTCTTCAAGAAAAAATGGCTAGACTGCCCTTTATAGGACATGGGGAGAGGACCACTGAAATACTTACCCTAGTACATACAGATGTATGTGGCCCATTCGATGTACTAGCCAGGGGACGTTATTCTTACTTCATTACCTTTACCGATGATTATTCGCGGTATGGGTATGTGTATCTTATGAGACACAAGTCTGAATCTTTTGAAAAGTTCAAAGAGTTCAGAAATGAAGTAGAAAAACAAACTGGAAAACCCCTTAAGGCTCTTCAATCAGACCGAGGAGGAGAATACCTTAGTGGGGAATTTCGGGACTATCTCAAAGAAAATGGCATAGTCTCACAATGGACACCTCCGGGTACATCTCAACTCAACGGGGTGTCAGAGAGGAGGAATCGGACCCTGTTGGATATGGTCAGGTCCATGATGAGCTTCACTGATTTACCTATGTTCCTTTGGAGAGATGCCTTACTCACAGCGATTTATTTATTGAATAGAGTTCCCTCTAAATCCGTTCCTACCACACCGTATGAGATATGGCATGGTAAGAAACCAAGTCTGGGTCATCTCAAGATTTGGGGATGTCCGGCTCACGTCAAGCGACTACAGGCAGACAAGTTAGAGGTTAGGACCATAAGTGCTCGTTTTATAGGATATCCTAAAGAGTCATTAGGATACAATTTTTACATCTCAGAGGATCACAATGTGTTTGTGAACCGTCATGCCATCTTCTTGGAAAATCAGTTTATCCTTGATAGAGGCAGTGGGAGAAAAATTGAGCTTGAAGAGAAAGTCTCTGAAAAGCAACGAGTCATGGATCCTATCGAACCCATTCATACAGAGCCAGTACACGATGTCCCTCGACCACCTCGTAGATCTAGTAGGGTCTCCCATCCTCCCGATAGATACTTAGGTATACCAGAAGAGGATACCGAGGAAATGTTCCTAATGGGAGATAGGGATCATACACAAGATCCTAAAACCTACGATGAGGCGATATCTGATATCGATTCCGAGAAATGGCTGGAAGCCATGAAGTCAGAGTTAGACTCCATGCATTCCAACCAAGTCTGGACCTTAGTAGATCCACCAGAAGGTATTGTACCTATTGGATGTAAATGGATCTACAAAAGGAAAATAGGTTCGGATGGAAAGGTAGAGACCTTTAAGGCAAGGCTGGTGGCGAAAGGGTATAGTCAACGCGAAGGCATTGACTATCAGGAGACCTTTTCACCTGTAGCCATGCTAAAATCCATCCGAACATTGCTTGCCATTACAGCATTTCATGATTATGAAATCTGGCAGATGGATGTGAAAACTGCTTTCCTGAATGGATATCTTAATGAAGATATCTATATGGAACATCCTTTGGGTTTCACTTCCAGTGATGGAGATCACAAGGTCTGCAAGCTGCAAAGGTCCATCTATGGACTAAAGCAAGCATCTCGGAGTTGGAACACTCGTTTCGATGACGCAATCAAAATGTTTGATTTCATCAAAAACGAAGAGGAACCGTGTGTTTACAAAAAGGTTAGTGGGAGTGCTGTCGTTTTTCTCGTACTGTACGTAGATGACATTCTCCTGATTGGGAATGATATTCCCATGCTAACCTCGGTCAAGGTCTGGTTGTCAAAAGAATTCTCCATGAAAGACCTTGGGGAAGCATCCTATATTTTGGGAATAAAGGTCTATAGAGATAGATCTAAAAGGATGCTTGGCCTTTCACAGAAGATGTACATAGAGGAGGTGCTGAAGAGGTTCAGCATGGAAAACTCCAAGAGGGGTCTCTTACCCCTTAGGCATGAAATTCATCTCTCCAAGAAGATGTGCCCCAACACATCTGAAGAGATTCAACGCATGAGCAAGATTTCCTATGCATCGGCAATAGGAAGCCTCATGTATGCCATGCTGTGTACACGACCTGATATAGCTCTTGCTGTAAGTGTCACAAGCAGATATCAGTCGAATCCAGGTGAAGAACACTGGACAGCTGTGAAGAATATTCTTAAGCACTTGAGAAGAACTAAAAATTTATTCTTAGTTTTTGGAGGATCATCAGAGTTAAAGGTAGAAGGGTACACAGATTCAGACTTCATGACTGATGTCGATGACAGGAAGTCAACATCTGGATATGTGTTCTTGTGCAATGGTGGTACGGTGAATTGGAAGAGTTCTAAACAACCGATCATTGCTGATTCTACTATGGAAGCTGAATACATCGCCGCCTCTGAAGCTGCTAAGGAAGGCTTCTAGTTCAAGAAATTCATTGCAGAATTAGACGTGATGACATCAGATGCCATAACACTCTACTGCGATAATAATGGCGCCATAGCCCTTGCTAAGGAGCCAAGGTCTCATCAGAAGTCTAAGCATATAGAGCGGCGCTTCCATCTCATACGCGACTATGTTGAGAAGAAATATGTAGAGGTGCAGAGAGTAGACTCCGTGGATAACGTGGCGGACCCGTTCACTAAGCAGCTGAGTCAGCAAAAGACTGAAGCCCACCTTGAGAAGATGGGCCTAAGATATATGACCAATTGGCTTTAGTGCAAGTGGGAGATTGTTAGATGTATGCCCTAGAAGCCAATTTGGCTGACACATTGTTGATTCTAGGGACATAATTTTGTACTTGACTGTTTATTACTGAATAAATAAAAGGCATCTTTTCATTCATATTATTTATGTGTCTATGAATCGTCCAAGGAATTAATAAGATGATGATACATATTCTCAAGAGTTGAGAATTTGAGCCATGTATCATTGGTAATTAATTTCTAAATGCTCCTGATCAATGGATCATCACGAGGACGGTGATCGATCCGATCAGTGCACAGATCACTTTCCTTCTGGATGGACGAGACTTGAGTCCACAGTGTAGGGACACTGAAGTGATAGTGCAGGTGCTTGTTAGAGAACAAGGGTACTGAGCGTGACCAAGACAAGAAGTCACTTGGATGTCTATCCACTCGTCAGTGACTTGCTTGATGTTGCAGTAGTGTGACTGGTCCTTTGACCTGCGGTGCTTCGGCTACTCACAGTGAGGTTATTGTAGTTTGACTGCACACATACATGGTCTCTAGCCATATGGGTCCATGAAGTGTAGATTGGCTGCAGTAAGTTCACTGTAGGAATAGGGTATGCACCTATAAGGAATCTATCGACCTTGATAGAAGAGGAGTGATCCTATGTGATTTGTTAGACTGAGTTCTAAGACCTTGGCCAGGGCAGTAATATAAAGTAGAAAAAGAGTTTTCCACTATCGAACTCAAGTCGAATAAATCTTGACATATGACAGACGATGGGGTTTGACGAGTTGTCCATGACCTCCGTCCTGTAGCGATCCACGATAGTAGGACTGTATCACACGTTAACTGCACCTAGAGGTTCATCATTCTATTCTGCTGGGTAGCCACTACATGCTGCTAGGTGTCACTGGTGGATGGTGGGACTCATAGGGATTATCTTGATGATCGATAAACCCTAATGAGTTGAGTTGGAATCGTTCCAACCCATTGAAAGGAGTTTTCAATGATATTGTGATAGAGATCATAATATACCTCACTACCAGTCAGAGTAGAACCTATGGGGTCACACACACTAGAAGTATTGACCGATCCGATGGTTGAATTGTGATTATGAATCACGAGTAATCAATTCGATTGATATTCGGTTGAAGAAGGAAAGGGAATTAATTAATTGGACTTGAAACATGAGTCCTACTTCGAGTAGGATTCCTAGAGTCCTAATTGGATTAGGACTGGGAATCCTAGTTGGAGTAGGACTGGGATTCCTACTTGGAATAGGATTCCTGCAATCCTAATGAGATTAGGAGTTTTGAATCAAAATTGGATTCCTACTTGGAGTAGGATTCCTAGAGTCCTAATCGGATTAGGACTTCGGATTCAAATAGAGTCCTAATTGGATTAGGACTAAAATTAAATATGTCCTAATTTGGATTAGGGTTTCTTAAGTCACAATTAATTATTAATCTAATGAATCAATAAGACTCCTAATTGGATTAGGATTGAAGAGTTCAATTGAGTCAAATTTGATTTAAGTTCTAATTGGATTAGGACTTACCTAGATTGGATCCTAATTGGTTCACCCTTGGACTAAGCCTAATTGGATTAAGGCTTGACCACATTAGGGCATTTCAAACCCTACTTAATGTGGATTAGGGTTTACCATGAGGAGGGGGATATGCCCCTCCCTTTTCCATGTGGAGAAGGGAGAAGAGAGCCCCTCTTAGGAAAATACTCTAGGGCTCCTAGATTGTAGGAGCCCTAGATGGTTATAAAAAGGGGCAAAGGGGGCCGGCGCCCTAGATGAGCTCTCCCTCTCCTCTTCCAAGCCGTGGCCACCCCTCTCCCTTCCTTGGTTCAGCCGCCATCAGCAAAGGGAAAAGAAGAAGAGGCGTGCACCTCTCCTTGGCCTCCTTCCTTGGTTCCAACGCAGGGAAGAAAAGAAGGCTGCGTGGGGATTCTTCTTCTTCCTCTTCTTCATCCTTCTTCTTCCTCCTCTCAAGCACAATCAAGGGTTGATTGAAAGAGAGGAAATCAGCCATCAAAAGAAGTCTTTGCAAGGGAGCTAGCACCCCGGGAAGACTAGAGAGCTTTGATCGGATCACTGCTTCGTGTGGATACCCGTAGAGGCCGGACACTTGAACGGCTTCAAGCGAACCTTCATCCTAGACCACGAATTTCAGTTTGCGGTGATCATCTACCCGCACAAGGTGAAGATCTGATCTTCCTAAAGGTTTAAAAAGTTTTAATTCTTATCTAACTACGAACGGTTCATAAAACAACGTTCATGCGATGAACGTCGATCCCGCTTATGCCGATTCCGCTGCCATCTGAATTTTTTGAAATATCAGCGGCATGGGCGGATTCCCAACAGACTTACCTAGATTGGATCCAAATTGGTTCACCCTTGGGCTAAGCCTAATTGGATTAGGGCTTGACTACATTAGGGCATTCCAAACCCTACTTAATGTGGATTAGGGTTTGCCAAGAGGGAGGGGCGCAAGCCCCTCCCCTTTTGCTTCCTTGGTGCGGCATGAAGAGAGGGGGCCGGCGCCCGCTCATAGGAAACTAGTCTAGGGCTCCTAATTTGTAGGAGTCCTAGATGGCTATAAAAAAAGGACAAGGGGCCGGCGCCCTAAGTAGAAGTGAATTCCTCCTCCTCCAAGCCGTGGCCACCCCTCTCCTTTCCTTGGTTCAGCCGCCATCAGCAAAGGGAAAAAGAAGAAGAGGCGTGCACTTCTCCTTGGCCTCCTTCCTTGGTTCCAATGCAGGGAAGAAAAGAAAGGTTGCAGGGGCTTCGTTCCTCTTCCTCTATCCCTCCTTCTTCTTCCTCCTTTCAAGCACATTCAAGAGTTGAAAGAAAGAGAGGAGATCAGCCATCAAAAGAAGTCTTTGCAAGGGAGCTAGCACCCCAGAAAGACAAGAGAGCTTTGATCGGATCCCTGCTTCGTGTGGATACCCGTAGAGGCCGGGCACTTGAACGGCTTCATACAAACCTTCATCCTAAAACCACGAACTCCAGTTTGCGATGATCATCTACCCGCACAAGGTGAAGATCTGATCTTCTAATTGTTTTTAAAAGTTTTTATTCCTTACCTAACTACGAACGGTTCATGAAACAACGTTCATGAGATGAACATCGATCCCGCACATGCCTCTTCCACTGCCATCTGATTTTTTTTTTGAATTATCAGCGGCATGGGCGGGGTTTCTAGCATGGGTTTCATTTTCAGTGATGGAGATCACAAGGTCTGCAAGCTGCAATGGTCCATATATGGACTGAAGCAAGCATCTTGGAGTTGGAACACTCGTTTCAATGATGCGATCCAATTATTTGATTTTATCAAAAACGAAGAGAAACCGTGTGTTTACAAGAAGGTTAGTGGGAGAGCTGTCGTGTTCCTCGTACTGTACGTGGATGACATCCTCCTGATTGGGAATGATATTCCCATGCTAACCTCGATCAAGGTTTGGTTGTCAAAAGAGTTCTCCATGAAAGACCTTGGGAAGCATCCTACATTTTTGGGATTAAGGTCTATAGAGATAGATCTAAGAGGATGCTTGGCCTATCACAGAAGATGTACATAGAGGAGGTGCTAAAAAGGTTCAGCATTGAAAACTCCAAAAGGGGTCTATTACCCCTTAGGCATGTGATTCATCTCTCCAAGAAAATGTGCCCCAACACATCTGAAGAGATTCAACGCATGAGCAAGATCCCTTATGCTTCTGCAATAGGGAGCCTCATGTATGCCATGCTGTGTACACGACCTGATATAGCCCTTGCTGTGAGTGTCACTAGCAGATATCAGTCGAATCCAGGCGAAGAGCACTAGACAGCTGTGAAGAACATTCTTAAGTACTTGAGAAGAACTAAAAATTTGTTCTTGGTCTTTGGAGGAGCATTAGAGTTAAAGGTAGAAAGATACACAGATTCAGACTTTATGACTGATATTGATGATAGAAAGTTTATATCTGGATATGTGTTCTTTTGCAATGGTGGTACGGTAAATTGGAAGAGTTCCAAACAACCGATCATTGCTGATTCTACCATGGAAGCTGAGTATATCGCCGCCTCTGAAGCTGCAAAGGAAGCCTTCTGGTTCAAAAAATTTATTGCAGAGCTAGATGTAATGCCATCAGATGCCATCACACTCTACTGCGATAATAATGGCGCCATAGCTCTTGCTAAGGAGCCAAGGTCTCACCAAAAGTTCAAGCATATAGAGCGGCGCTTTCACCTCATACGCGACTACCTCGAGAAGAAATATGTCGAGGTATAGAGAGTAGATTCTGCGGACAATGTGGCGGACCCGCTCACTAAGCAGCTAAGTCAGCAGAAGACTGAAGCCCACCTTGAGAAGATGGGACTTAGATATATGACTGATTGGCTTTAGTGCAAGTGGAAGATTGTTAGATGTGTACTCTAGAAGCCAATCTGGCTGACACATTATTAATTCTAGAACATAATTTTGTACTTGACTTTATTATTATTGAATAATAAATGGGCATCTTTTTCATTCATATTGTTTATGTGTCTATAATCGTCCAAGAAATTAATAAGATGATGATACATATTCTCAAAAGTTGAAAATTTGAGCCATGTATCATTGGTGATTAATTTCTAAACGCTCCTGATCAATGGATCATCACGAGGACGGTGATCAATCCGATGAGATCAGTGCATAGATCGCTTTTCTTATGGATGGATGAGACTCGAGTCCACAGTGTAGAGACACTGAAGTGATAGTGCAGGTGTTTGTTAGAAAACAAGGGTACTGAGCGTGACCAAGACAAGAAGTCACTTGGATGTCTATCCACTCGTCAGTGACTTGCTTGATGTTGCAGTAGTGTGACTGGTCCTTTGACTTGCAGTGCTTCGGCTACTCACAGTAAGGTTATAGTAGTTTGACTGCACATATACATGGTCTCTAGTCATATGGATCCTTGTAGTGTAGATTGGTTGCAGTAGGTTCACTGTAGGAGTAGGGTATGCACTTACATGGAATCTATCGATCTTGATAAATAAGGAGAGATCCTATGTGATTTATAAGACTGAGTTCTAAAACCCTGGCCAGGGCAGTATATACAGTAGAGAAAGAGTTTTTAACTCTCGAACTCAAGTCGAATAAATCTAGACATATGACAGACGACGAAGTTTGACGAGTTATTCATGACATCCGGTCTGTAGAGATCCACGATAGAAGGACTGTATCATTCAATAACTACACCTAGAGATTCATCATTCCATTCTGCTGGGTAGCCACTACATACTGCTAGGTGTCACTGGTCGATGGTGAGACTCACAGGGACCATCATTATGGTCGATGATCCTTGGTGAGTTGAGTTGGAATTGTTTCAACCTATTGAAAGGAGTTTTCAATGATATTGTGATAGAGATCGTAATATATCTCACTACCAGTCAGAATAGAACCTATGGGGTCATACACATTAGAGGTATTGACCGATCCGATGGTTGAATTGTGATTAGGAATCACAAATAATCAATTTGATTGATAATTGGTTAACCCGCTAAGAGTTAGTGAGTTGAAGAAGGAATAATTATAATCGGATTGCAATTTAATTTAATTAATTGAATTTAATTAATTGGACTTGATCATGAGTCCTACTTGGAGTAGGATCCTTGGAGTTCTAATTGGATTAGAATTTTAAATTAAATTAGAGTCCTACTTGGAGTAGGATTTCTAAAGTCCTAATTACCTTAAGGTTGAAATTTAATAAGTCCTAATTAGATTAGGATTTTCTTAAATCTAATTAATTAATAGACTCCTAATTGGATTAGGATTGAAGAGTTCAATTGAGTCATGGTTCAATTAAATTCTAATTGGATTAGAATTTGGAGAAATTAAAATGGGTGTACATAATCCTATTTTGAATAGGATTGGACCCATCCTTTGGACCCAACCCTCCCTACTTGATTTGATCAACTAAGGGCCAACCAAATGGGAGAAGAGGGAGGGGCGTACGCCCCTCCCTTTGCTGATGGCGTGAGAAAAAAAGGAGGGGCGTACGCCCCTCCTATTTTGAAATATGGAAGGATAAAGATGAGCTCCTAAAATTTAGGAGCTCATCTCTATCCTCACATGCCATAAAAGAGAGTTCAAAGGGGGCTGCGAATTTTCATGAATTTCTTCCTCATTCCAGCCGTGAGCATCACCTCTCCCCTTCCTCCTTTCATCCGCAAGCAACCTAGGAAAAATAGGAAGCTTGGCGTGGCCTCCTTCATCATTTGTTTTGCTTCCAACATGAAGAAAGGAGAAAGGCTGCGAAGGTTTTTGTTCTTCTTCCATCAAACCTTCCTTCTTCTTCCTCCTCTCAAGGAAATCAAAATTTGATTTAAAGGAGATGATATCAGCCATCAAAAGCCATCTCTGCAAGGGAGCTAGCACCCCGGGGAGATCCAAAAGCATCGATCAGTGCTATACCTCGTGTGGATACCCGTAGAGGCTGGATGTGTGTGCGGCTTCTATCGAACCTTCAACAAATCCATGTAAATCATATTTGCGGAGACCATCTACCCACACAAGATGAAGATCTGATCTTCTTAATGATATAAAATGGTTTAAAATATTTAATCCTAATCTATCTACAAACGAAATATTTTAAAATACGTTCATACGATGAACGAATCTCGCGCATGCCCTTCCGCTGCAGATCTGAAAATTTTTGAAATTTTTCTGCGGTATGTGACAGATCCTAACAAGCTCGATCTTTTTCATCTCTGAATTAGGGTCGTAGAGGCATCTCTAGTCTATGGACCCAAAAAAATCTGAGGAAGTTTGGTCTTTAAGAGGTCGATGCCTCCTTTCATCTCCGGAGTATGCTTTCGAAGGCATCTCTAGGGTTGGCTACTAGAAAAAATCTAAGTGGGCTCGGTCTTCAGTAGGTTGGCACCTCTGTTCATCTTCGGAGTATGCTCTCGGAGGCATCTCTTGGGTTGCCTACTAGATGACATCCGAGTAGGCTCGATCTTCAGGAGGTCCGCACCTCCATTCATCTTCAGAGTATTCTCCCGAAGGCATCTCTAGGTTGCCTATCAGAGAAAATTCGAGTGGGCTTGGTCTTCAGGAGGTCGGCGCCTCTGTTCATCTCTGGAGAATGCTCCCAGAGGCATCTCTAGGGTTGCCTACTAGAGAACATCTAAGTAGGCTCGGCCTTCAAGAGGTCGGTGCCTCTATTCATCTCCAGGGTATGCTCTCGGAGGAATCTCTTGGGTTGCCTACTAGAAAAAATTTGAGTTGGTTCAGTCTTTAGGAAGTTAATGCCTCCGTAAATCTCCGAAGTATGCTCCCCGAGACATCTCTGGGGAAGGATCCTAGAGGAATCCAAAGAGAGCTTGATTTAAGGAGGCCCCAGGCATTCATGAGATGTCTCCTTTATTGGGGTCTAGGCATTCCTAGAGTGTCCCAAGTCGAGTTCGCTTGTCATAATTGTCTAAAATAAAGATAGAGACATAATTGGAAGATTTTTTTATTAAAGATAAGCCCAAAATATAATGGACATTACTGATAGTAGATGTGCAGGTTGTCGGAGTTTCACGTTCGTGGGATCGAGGTGTCGTCAAGCTGCTTCAGCCTATATATCCCTGGTCACACCGCTTCAGTTTTTCGCTACGATCCTTCCAAGTTCAGCCTCAGCTTCCCTAGTTTTTCTGGCCGTGATGCTTCAGTCTTCCTCAAGACGAGTCGCCAGGTCAGAAGAGCTTGCCCTTGACTCTGGAGTTGAAGGTCAGAGAGCCTTCCAAGTTCAACCTCACTTTCCTCTAGTACGTCGCCAGGCGGACTTGAGCTTGCTCTCTGGTTTCTTCTAGTAGATTGAGGTTGGCCCGGAGCCGATCTGAGTTTCTCTGGTTGTCGAAGCTCTTTACTTAGAGTGATGGAAGCCTGATCTCTAGCAGGATCACTACCTCCATTCTTACAGTGAGGTTGATGCGCGTCTCTCTAGTGGGAATTCGATGTGTCGGCCGGTATGCCCACAAAACGTTGTATAGCTCCTCAGCCCACAACCCTTTTGCTCGATCAAGCCTTGCCTTTAGGCTCTACACGATAGTCTGGTTGGTCACTTCGACTTCCCCATCGATCTGTGGGCGTGCCACTGAGGTGAACCAGTGGTCGATCCCAAGCTTGGAGTTGAATTCTTTGAATTGAGCATTGTCGAACTAACACTCATTGTCTATGATGATGGTTCAAGGAAGCCCGAACCTGCAGATTATGGCCTTCTAAACAAAGTCTCGAGCTTTCACCTCGGTAAATCGGGCCACCTGCTCGGCTTCTGCGTACTTGGTGAATTAGTCGACTATCATGAAGAGAAATTTGCGTTGTCCTGTAGCTAGTGAAAAAGGTCCGAGGATGTCGATCCCCCATTATATAAATGGCCAAGGGCGCTAATCGGCATCAATGGCACAATTGGTCGTCGTTGGATGCTTGCATGTCATTGACATCGATCGCACTTCTTGATGAGGTCGCCACATCATTTTGCAAGGTTGGCCAGTAGTATTCCAATCGTAGAACCTTGTAGGTCAGGAATTTGCCCCCCAGATGGTTGCCATAGATTCTCTGGTGCACCTCCCGAAGTGCATAATCTACTTCGTTTGACTGAGGCACCTAAGAAGCGGCAATGAAAATAACCTCCAGTATAACTTGTCATCTAGGAGGATGTAGTGGGAGGCTTGTCGTTTCATCCAGCAGGTTCTAGCCCAATCTACTGTCACTTTTCTATCCTTCAAGAAGTCGACAAGGGGATCCATCAAGCTCGGCTCGATGTTGGTATTTAGCACTACCTCGGGCTTGTTGATGCTCGGTGTCTCTAGGATTTCGAGCTAAATGGCCTTGGTCAGCTTGGCAGTCTCTGAGGTGTCCAACCTTTATAGCTGGTCGGCCCTTGCATTCTCTGTTTGGGGGATCTGTTGTATGTCAAAGCTATAAAAGGCTAAGATGATGTCTCTGACCTTCTGCAGCTTTTTGATCATCGATAGCCTCCGAGCCTCGAATTCTTCTCGAACTTGGCCGACCATTAGTTGTGAGTTGCTGAAGACTTTCAGCTGTTGAACTCCGAGCTCCATAGAGAGCTTGAGCCCGATGATGAGTGTTATATACTCGGCCTCATTATTTAAGGCCAAGAACTCGAACCACAGGGCGTACTCCGTGATTACTCCATTTGAACTAGTGAGTATGAGTCCAGCCCTCTGCCCTTCGGGTTTGATGACCCGTCTACATGCAGGATCCATGGTCGTTCTGTGAACTTTATTTTCTTGGGGAGCTCGACAAGATCTTCATCGGGGATGGTGCATGTTGCTGGGGGTTCCTCTAGCGCCAATAAGTTGCTGCTAAATCTGGGTTATTGTCAAAGCATAGCTTGGACGACCCTGAGGTCAGTTGGAGACGAGCTGAGTAGGTTAGCGAGATGAAGGGGGTGGATCTCCTCCGAATGTGGTGTGCAAAAAGTCTGTTTGCCGGAGAGTTTTCGACGGAGGACTCTCAAATGCCTAAGTCAGAATAACGAGGCAACAACGTAGAAAGAGAGAATTTCAACCGAGTATCATCTTTGTAAGTAATATTGCATGCATACTTAACGTCCCTCGAGCTGCCCCTTTATAAAGGGGAGCCTATTTTGTCGCTATTTTGCTTGACGAGGCGCACAATGATGGCCAGGCAACGACTGGTAGTACGGTTGAGGCATGGATGCCAATTCATGTGGGCGGCGGGCAGCGTTAGTGGGGCACAGGCCGTGGTGTTGCTTCGTCTGCGGGCTGCCAAAGTAATTGGTTGTTGGGACTGTCAGTCCTTGTCGGCATGTACTGATTGTTCTTTTCGGCTGAGGGCTCCTTGGCTGATCAGTTTTTCGGGCAGAGTTGGGGTAGCTCACTTCGATTGGTTGGCTGCTTGGCTGGGGCAAGGTTGTTCTTCTCGACTTACATCTGAGGTCAAGAGGGAGGTATGGCCCAAGGTTGAGGTGTCCAATATTTCTCCTAACAAGTTTATTCAAGTTCAATGACTTTGAAGGTTAATTTTTTCTTTTTTTTTTCTTGTTTCCTTTTTCTTTTAAGGTTTATACAATTTAAATTAGTTAAACATTGGTCTCAGAGTTATCTCAGTAGTCATACCCTCCACTCGCTGCATAGAAATGCTGGGTTCAATGCTCAAAGATAATTAGGTAAACATAACAAACACTATTATAGGTGTGTGAAGTGGATTTAATTAAATCTAAATGGTTCATATGCTTCCTCTATTATTCCTCAAAACAAAAATTGATCAGATGCTTTAATAAAAGAGCAACAAAAATAGGTCTACAAATAATTTTTAGTTGGATATGTGGATCGGTCCAACCACAAAGCACCAGGCATAAATGCGTGTGTATCATGCTCTTTTCTTTTTCATTATTGCTTCGTGGTTGGATTGGTCCACCAGCTAAGCAGTGGATCTGGTCCAACCAATAACCACTCCTATAGATAAACTAAGCTGTTCATAAATGACTCAATCTTGGGTTGGTAACGAACTTGTTTGAGCTGGTTCAACCAGAACACTAGCCAAGCTCAAACATCCTTTAAAAGCACTATTTTCTTTTTTGAGAAGAAGAAGGAGGAGGAAAAGAAGAAGAAGAAGAAAAAGCAGAAGGAAGAAGGAGGAGGAGAAGGAGAAGAGGAAAGGAGGAAAAGAAGGAGGAGGAAGAGAAGAGAAGAAGAAGAAGAAGAAGAGATGATGACTCAAGAGGCGATTTTTCTCAGATGGCTCTTAATTTAAGAAAAAACAATTAACTGCAGATTTACATAAAAATCTCAAATTTCATGAGAAGCTTCTCTTGCTTTTACTCATGCACTTCGTCCATAACAAAAGATTTTGAAACAAACCAAGCAGGGAGCAGAAACTACATCGAATTCTGGCCGCCTCTGTACTTCTGGCAAAACCCCAAACTAACACCCTCCCGCACGTGCGACTCACGTGCCGCAACCTTAAGTCTTTTATCAGACCACTGACCGCGGCCACCTCCGACAGCGCCGCCAGGAACAGTCGCCGATCCGCCTCTCGGGGGCCGCGACAGTGCCGGCGAGGGCAAAACTTCGGGCAAAAGTCTGTACACATTAGTCATTGGTCTTTTAATTGATTTATAAAATAATATACAGTGACGTAACAATCACAGACTGAGTTATCACCAATGAAATGTCATGGCAAGTATGAGTGAAACTTCTTTTGCTTTTTGCTTTTTTTTTTTTTTTGGTGTACCTATAGGGGGACCAGCTCACCCGCGTAGCAGCCCACTACTAGTCTCCCCTTCCATCAGAAAATGTTCGACACAGGTCGTAGGTTTCGCAGTGCCTTCCCCGACCCGTGGGCTCACCGCCTCACGTGTGGGTACGTCACCCCAGCGCCACCTCAGTATAGATAGAAGAAAAGTATATCCGCCAACGAGCCATCCGAGCGTGGGGCATTCGGTCCCCTAATTTAATCGACGCCCGTGCGTTTCGAGCCTGGACAACTCGGATGGAATTATCGCCTCCTTACCATCAGGCTGCCACCTTGGTGGCTTTTTTTTTTTTTGCTTCTTCTTTTACTATTTACCAAATCAGAGTAGCGGAACATTGTGCATATGTCTAAAAATTATGCGCGAGACATTTTGGAATTTCTCTCTCTCTTGATTTTTTGCAGTCCATCGTTAAGGTTCGGTGGAATGTAGGCTTCAACTGAGATTTACAATTGAAACATTAATAGTGTATCCTTTGCTATTAGGAATCGATCCAATCCAAGTATCGAGTTGGTAGGGATCTAGCTCGTCTACCGTCTGGAGAGATTGGATAGAATCGTTGCAGACTTTTGTGACAATGTTTTAGTACACCGTTGCGCTTGATCGACAGTAATCCTAACATCGAGTACTTGCGAGTCGACGTTGGACTACAGAAGAATGGTTTTGGATGGTGCTCCGATGCTAGCTTCAACCTGAAACAGTCAAAACAAAAAAGTCCCCCTATAAGAGTATGTCCGATAAAGGACCATCCATTGTCTAAATCAGACAATTCTCAGAGAATAGAAGGAGGCTTGAGAGAGGCAAAGAGAAGAGTTGAAAGAGGATTTATCTGAAGGATATTCGAGAATGCAATATATAGACGAGGACCGGAGCTCGTCGTCGAGTAGTTTGAGACTATACGTTGGTTGATAAGATTTCAAACCATCTACCTTGCCCGCGTTTTTCGTTCATGATATTTGCTCGGGTGCTATATTTGTTAGGAAACAGTTAAAGAGAGAAGTCGAAAGAGAACTTATTTGGTGAACATCTGAGAATATAATACATAGGCAAGGGTCATAGCCCGTTGCTAAGTAATTTGAGGCTATACGTTGGTTGATAAGACATCAAACCACCTATTTCACCCGCATTTTTCAGCCGTTGAATTTGTTCCGATATCACATTTGTTATAAAACAGTTAATGAAAAGGCTGAGTTATTGCATGCTGCGGACATTTGTTATAAAACAGTTAATGAAAAGGCTGAGTTATTGCATGCTGCGGAGAGGTTTAAGATACAAAGAACTCTTTGCACGTCCTTCAAGTTAGTCATACTTCCGCATCCAAGCCCAAACCAGGCAGCATCAAGTCCAACGGCAGGATGTCATCCATCGGTTGTTTAATCCAATACTGCGGCCGGGCCCACCAAGTTCCGATGAAACCGCTAGATCCGAGAAATTGCACAATTCTAAGAACTTCCTCGCACAAAAATGTTATGCGGAAGACCGGAAACGATTCTTTTTTTAAATATATTTTATCATCGAACGGGAAGGAAAAGGATGACCCGATCTTGATCTCTCCTGAGGGCACGGCATAAGCGATTCAGAGTCGGAGAAGAGGAGCGTGGAGGAAGGAAGAAGAGAGGAGATGGAGGAGGGAAAGGGGGTGGTGAAACACGTGCTGCTGGCCAAGTTCAAAGACGACATCTCCCAGGAGAGGGTGGGGCAGCTCATCAAGGGCTACGCCAACCTCGTTTCCCTCATCCAACCCATGAAAGCCTTCCACTGGTACTTCTCTCTGCTTCTTCTCTCTTCCTCCTTAAAATCATTCTCGCATCTTTCTATTTCTGTGGATGTATTGATAGGCTGGTAGCCTGGTAGATATATCATGTTCTAAGAGGATGAATTGCAAACTCCTTTTTAGCTGAAGAATGTAAATTAGTTGCGGTATGATTCTTTTTTTTTTTTTTCAGTTTCTAGTAAACACATCTCTGTGTGGTTTTTTTCATTCCATTCAATTGTTGCAAAGTTGTTCCATTTGCGTGGTATGACTGGGGCTTTCCAGCTTAGATTGTGGAAATGGGGAGTCAGAAGAAAATTACCAGGATGTTAGTAAAGGTGGACTCGAGGGCTTTGGACCTCGGCTCCTTATGAATTCGGATTCATTCTATCCATTTATGGCTGGGGATGGTACTATATATCGATCTCGGAAGGGTACTTTTTGCTCCAAGCAGAGGGGGATCTTGAGAGGGTTCTGTTGGAAATAGATAAACTTAATTGTGCATTGATTCAAGAGATATTATTTAAGACATTTGTGTTTCCAAAAAGACCTTTTATCTTATCTATGAAAGTTACTTAGAATTCCTCTTCATGAATGAAACCGAAGTGTCATTCATAAATATGACTCTTAGTATTTTGTATAGAGGTTACTTGAAGGGTTGTAAAATCCTCTTTATAAAGGGTTGTTATTTGAGTCATTTTGTAATGAAGAGAATTGAAGAAATCTAATATAGAGAAAAGTCCTCTTCATTCCTTAGTGAAAAATACTACAATATTCTTCTCCTCCATCCACCTCTTCAAAGTGGTATCAGAGCTAGATCATGGCTACCGGAGTGCTTCCCATTCCTCGTCTTACCAATACCAACTATGAGAATTGGAGTATCCAAATGAAGGCGTTGCTTGGATCTCAAGATATTTGGGACATAGTCGAAAGAGGCTATGTAGAAGCCGAAGATAGAGATATTCTTACGGCGCAACAACGAGAGACTTTGAAGAAAGACAAGAAGGCTCTCTACTTCATCTACCAAGGCCTAGATGAGGCCGCTTTTGAGAAGGTTGCTAGTGCTACTAATTCCAAGCAAGCATGGGAGATTTTACAAAATTCTTACAAAGGTGTAGAAAAGGTGAAGAAGGTTCGCCTCCAAAGCTTGAGAGGCGAGTTTGAAGCTTTGCAAATGAAGGAGTCCGAAGTTGTGTCGGACTATTTCACAAGGGTGTTGACCGTTGTGAACCAATTGAGGAGGAACGGCGAGACACTTGATGATAATCGGGTCGTGGAAAAAATCCTACGATCCTTGGACCACAAATTTGATTATGTTGTGGTGGCCATTGAAGAGTCCAAAGACTTGGACACTATGACGGTAGATGAGCTTATGGGTTCACTTCAAGCCCATGAGCAAAGAATACTAAAGAGAAGACAAGAACCATTGGAGCAAGTTCTACAAAGCAAGCTCTCCATCAATAACAAAAAGGAGGAGTCAAGAGGCGAAAGTAGCCAAAGAGGCCGTGGTCGTGGCCGAGGACGTGTTCATGGTAGAGGTCGAGGTGGATCTTATGGTCGAGGTGGATCTTATGGTCGTGGTGGAGGCCGTGGTGACCACAACAATATTGAGGAAGGCAACCAAAATCGTGGAGAAAGAGGACAAAGAGGTAGAGGCCGAAGGTATGACAAGGGTCAAGTTCAATGTTACAATTGCAACAAATTTGGGCACTATTCTTTTGAGTGCTACTCTAATCAATCTAGTCAAGTTCATGAGAAAGCCAATTATGTCAAAAAGGAAGATGATGGAGATGACGTGCTTCTACTAGCACGAAAAGGAGGAGATGCTATCAATCAAAATATGTGGTACTTGGACTCCGGTGCAAGTAACCACATGTCGGGGCACAAAGAAATTTTCATGGAGCTTGATGAATCGGTGAATGGCCATGTCTCATTTGGAGATGCTTCCAAGGTAAAGGTGAAGGGCATTGGTAAGATACTTATTCAACTCAAAGATGGAAGCCAACAATTTATTTCCAATGTCTATTATGTGCCTGATATGAAAACCAATATTCTTAGTATTGGGCAACTCTTGGAGAGAGGATTTGATATGCAACTAAAGGAAGGAAGCTTCTATCTAAGGAAACAAAATAAATTGATTGCTCATGTTCCTATGTCAAATAACCGCATGTTTGTATTAAACATAAATCATATTGTTGCTAAATGTCTAAGTGCATGTATGAAGGATGTATCTTGGCTTTGGCATTTGCGGTTCGGACATGTAAACTTCGGTGCTCTAAAGCTTCTTTCAAGTAAAAGAATGGTGAAGGGGCTGCCTTATATTGATGTCCCTAATAATATATGTGAGGGGTGTGTTCTTGGCAAACACTCAAGGAGGAGCTTTCCAAAGAAGTCTCACAACAAAGCAAAAACACCACTTCAACTTATCCACACCGACATTTGCGGACCAATCACTCCAAGCTCATTTGGAGGTCGTCGCTATTTTCTAACTTTTATTGATGATTTCAGCAGGAAAACATGGGTGTATCTCTTGAAGGAGAAGTCAGAAGCATTTCAAGCTTTCAAGGAGTTTAAAACTTTGGTGGAGAATCAAAGTGGCTATACTATCAAGGCGTTGCGGTCAGATCGTGGAGGAGAATTCACATCCAAGGAGTTTGAAGCTTTTTGCAAAACTCATGGCATTTGGAGACCCTTGACCGCTCCATACTCACCTCAACAAAATGGCGTCGCGGAAAGAAAAAATCGGACTATACTTGACATGGTCCGAAGCATGCTTAAAACAAAGGAGTTGTCGAAGGAGTTTTGGGGCGAGGCTGTCAATTGTGCGGTCTATTTGCTTAATAGATGCCCCACAAAGAACTTGGAAGAAGTAACACCACAAGAAGCATGGAGTGGATACAAGCCTGATATCTCTCATTTGAAGGTGTTTGGGTGCATAGCTTATGCACACATTCCGGATCAAAAGAGAAGCAAGTTAGATGATAAAAGCTTACCATGCATCTTCATCGGGTACAATGCAAGATCCAAAGCTTATAAACTTTATGAACCAAAGGAGAAGAAAGTCATTGTAAGCCGAGATGTGGAGTTTCAAGAAGACGGTGTTTGGAATTGGAACACTAACATGGTGATGATACAAGATGAAGAGCAGATCAAGGAGCAAATTAGAGTTCCAACACCACCTTCATCTCCTACTTCATCGGTTGAAGATGTTTCAACACCATTAAAGACAAGAAGCATTCAAAATTTATATGAGGTGACAACTCCCTTAAATCTTATTTGTCTTTTTGCTAATAAAGAAATAATTTCTTTTGAAGATGCTATCAAAGATAAGAAGTGGAGGAAAGCCATGAATGAAGAGATAGAAGCCATAGAAAAAAATGAGACATGGGAGCTTACTTCTCTACCAAGTGGGCTTGAACCAATTGGAGTAAAGTGGGTTTACAAAGTCAAAAGAAATCCACAAGGTGAAGTGGAGAAATACAAAGCACGACTTGTGGCTAAAGGCTACAAGCAAAAGGCCAGAATTGACTATGAGGAGGTTTTTGCTCCCGTTGCTCGAATGGAGACCATTCGCTTGGTGATTTCTTTGGCGGCTCAAAACAAATGGAAGATTTTTCAACTTGATGTCAAATCAGCCTTTCTTAATGGCTATTTGAATGAAGAAGTGTACATTGAGCAACCCAAAGGTTATGTCAGAAGTGGACAAGAAGACAAAGTGTTGAAATTAAAAAGGGCGCTCTACGGTTTGAAGCAAGCACCTAGAGCTTGGAATTCAAGAATTGATGCTTATTTCAAGGCAAATGGGTTTGTTCAATGCCCCTATGAACAAGCTCTCTATATCAAAGAGAAGGATGGAAACAAATTACTTGTCTCATTATATGTTGATGATCTTATCTTCACCGGCAATTCTATTCAATTGATCAAAGAATTCAAACAAGCAATGGCAAAGGAGTTCGAAATGACCGACATGGGACTTATGTCCTATTTTCTTGGTTTGGAAGTGAATCAATTAGAAGATGGAATTTTTCTTTCCCAAGAGCACTATGCAAAGGAAGTGATTAAAAGGTTCAAGATGGAAGATTGCAATCCTATTAACACACCAGTGGATTGTGGTGTAAAATTGTCCAAGAATGATGAAGGCAAGGTGATTGATCCTACACTCTACAAAAGCTTGGTAGGGTGTTTGAGATACTTGACATGTACAAGACCGGACATACTATATGGCGTTGGTTTGGTGAGTCGGTTCATGGAGGAACCAAAATCATCTCATTGGAAGGCGGCAAAGAGAATCCTACGTTATGTTCAAGGTACTCTAAGCCTTGGCTTATTCTATTTTTATTCTAATAATTTTCAACTTGAAGGCTATTCTGATAGTGATTGGGGTGGAGACTTGGATGACCGAAAAAGTACTTCCGGATTTGTATTTTTTATGGGTAATACGGCATTCTCATGGATGTCTAAGAAGCAAGCAATTGTTACTCTCTCAACTTGTGAAGCAGAATATGTTGCGGCATCTTCATGTGTTAGTCATGCAATATGGCTAAGGAGCTTGCTAAAAGAGATTAATATTGATCAAAATGAAGCTACACAAATTTACATTGATAGCAAGTCGGCAATTGCTTTAGGGAAGAATCCAGTTTATCATCAAAGGAGCAAACATATAGATGTTCGTTTTCACTCAATCCGGGAGTATGTGAAGAACAAAGATGTGGAGCTTATTTATGTGAAGACTCATGATCAAGTTGCGGACATTTTTACTAAACCACTTGGAGTTGATCTCTTCAACAAATTCAAAGATTTGTTTGGTATGAAGGATGGAAGACAATTAAGTTTAAAGGGGGGTGTTGGAAATAGATAAACTTAATTGTGCATTGATTCAAGAGATATTATTTAAGACATTTGTGTTTCCAAAAAGACCTTTTATCTTATCTATGAAAGTTACTTAGAATTCCTCTTCATGAATGAAACCGAAGTGTCATTCATAAATATGACTCTTAGTATTTTGTATAGAGGTTACTTGAAGGGTTGTAAAATCCTCTTTATAAAGGGTTGTTATTTGAGTCATTTTGTAATGAAGAGAATTGAAGAAATCTAATATAGAGAAAAGTCCTCTTCATTCCTTAGTGAAAAATACTACAATATTCTTCTCCTCCATCCACCTCTTCAGGTTCTTGATGGTGCAACCATTGGTTTTAAAGACAGGAGATGAGCAGCTGGAGTGTTGGGTTATCTCTCCTAGTGAGGAGAACAGCTCGCATTATATTGCGCTGAGTTATGTTGAGCTAGGGAATATTAAGGCTTGTGAGAGTGAGTGGGTGTGAGAGAGAGAGAGAGAGAGAGAGAGAGAGAGAGATTTCCTCTTTGGGAGAAACTTCCCCTTTGTAGGAGACCTTGGTGAAGGAACCTAGCAACCTCATGCCTTTGGGAAGATTTTTTTTTTTCTTCTTTTTTTTGGAAAGAAGAAAGTAAAGGAGGGGTTTTTATTTGTGAAGATCCCTCAGCAAGTCCATGTCTGTGGTTTTGCCATCCCCAAGTCAGTGTTCTTGAAAGGGTTGCGAACTCCATGTGGTTGAATCCATTTCAACACCTTGTATGTTCGAATCCACCTTTATTTGGTGAGGATATTTCTTGTATATGCGAAGGTTTGTTGTCTCTTGGTCCTCTAATTTGCCCTAGAGAGGGTTGTGGTTCAAAAGAGGTTCTCTCTTGATGTTGTGATCCTTGGCTTGTTCAAGCGAACATTGTAATCCGGTTATTTGGAGATAGTGGATCGTCGATCTGGACTAGGTTTCATGATTTTTCCTTGTTACATAGAGTTTGATTTCCATCTAAAAATCATGGTCTCTTGTTTCTTGGTACTTTGTGATTGTTATTAAGTATCAGGCCTATATCATTCCATCATACAGAAGCATCTGGAAGGAAGAAGATGCGGAGGCTCATGTAGCTGTTAAATCATGATTTTGGTGGGACTAGAATTTGGCTTGTAATTGATGAGAACCAACTCTGACCATCACGATCCAGTGACGACATGTAATTTTTGACTGGCAAACCAGAAGGAGGCTTGTAACTTGTTGCTCTCGTGCTTTGAAATCTAGGAAGCTCTTATGAGGTTAGCAATTGCATTTTAATATCTACTTAGGTTCTGTTTTAGTTTTTCTTCTTTTGAAGAAATGTGTTAAACCCTACCTTATCTTTCTTAAGTTTTTTTTTTTTCTTTTTCTCTTTTGAGAGAGGGAGATTCTTAACTACTGTTGACATTAGTAATGGCGGATGACCGGCATGTAGGAAGATGACTCTTATTTATATCTTATTAATTGGAAAACATGTGCTTACCATATTCTTTATTTCCATTCAAATAGGGTTGCCTCTTTCACTTGAGAACAGGGGACTGTTTCAATGAATGTGTCTCTGGCATTACCGTAGAATTGGGAGGTGGCATGTCCTCCCGAGAAAGAGTAGAATTGTATTTCTCCTGATAATTTATTAAATATGCAAGTATAGTTGGTGCATTTTCCGTTCCTGCAACCATTGGAGTAATTATGTTATATGTTTGTCAGAATTCAAGACTGCAGTGTTTGGGGGAGGTTCCTTTCGCACCCTTTCTTGACCGGGGAAAATATTAAAAATGCTTCATTTGCTTTTCGTTGCTGCAGGGGAAAGGACGTGAGCATGGAGAATATGCATCAAGGATTCACTCATGTGTTTGAATCAACTTTTGAAAGTGTGGAAGGAATAGCCGAATATGTCGCGCATCCTGCTCATGTTGAATTTGCTGACGAGTTCTTGCCAGCACTAGAGAAGGTCATTGTTATTGATTACAAGCCGACCGTAGTCAGTCAGTGATGGGAGCGTCCAAAGTCCTTGAGTCCAGGTTATATATGCCCAGCTTGTTAAAGACATGTACTCAAAACTTCCTTCAGATTTGATGTTCTATAGTTCTAAAACTTGAAATGCTTGCAAGTTTCTTTTCTTCTGTTTCCCTGCTCTTAGTTGCTGATTAATGACAGAATTACTTCAGAATGGAACATAGGGGACTTTGGCTGTGCTTTCTTTCAAGGAAAAAGGGAGGACAAACTGTGGGAATCTTGTAGGTTCATGGAAGGCAATAGAGTTTTGCTTTTGATTCAGGGGGTAAAGAACGAGAATGAGTAGGTAATAGCCTAACATCATCTTGATGAAGATAGCCGAACAGCCTAACAACCTACCTTTGATGCAAGATTTCTGTTGGGGGAAAATTTAGTCGCTCCAAAACACCAAGGGCACGTGGTCAGCACGTACCTGAAAGCGCCCGACCTGGAGGCGTCCAACCTAAAGGCGTCCGACCTGAAGCCGATCTGGGGGCGCCCGACCAGGCGCCCAACCTAAAGGCGCCCGACCTGGAGGCGCCCGACCTGAAGCCGATCTGGGGGCGTCCGACCAGGCGCCCAACCTGGAGGCGCCCGACTTGAAGCCGACCTGGAGGCGCCCGCCCGACTTGAAGGCATGCAACTGGGCCCGACGTCCGACCAGGCGCTCAACTCCGAGACGCCCCATCCCAACACTTGGCCTCGACATTCTCGACTTCGAGAGCCCGACCTTCCGACCGCACCGCCCACCTGCTGTGGTCACATCCTCCTGCAGTTCGACCAGGGATCATGCCCTGCCACTGCCTTCAACCATTAATGTGCATGGCCTCTGCTGATCTCCGGTTCACTCAACCATTAATGCGCATAGCCTCTGCTGATCTCCGGTTCACTCAACAATTAATACCATCTACGGATCTCAAGCCCTTCACGGCAAACAGCTGACTCACTCGGCTACGTCCGATCAGCCACGACGACTCATCGGCTCCGATCTGATGAGACTACGGCAAGGCATTAATTCACACGATCACTTATTAATACGAAACGCTCAATCATACGGTAACCCGTTCACTCCGTCACATCGCAGGTACACCTATATCCCTCTGTAAAAGGAAAATTCCTTCCCCCTGAGAAGGGGGTTGGTTGGACTCTGAAATTCAGGAGACCCATTCCCTCCATCCTTCTACACATTAGCCCCCTCTGACTTAGGCATCGGAGGGCCGGCACCGGAAACCTCGGCCACTGGCTTTTTGCAGGTCCCCCGGAGGACGCCGCCCGCCAGCGGACCGCCACCCGTCGATTTTCGCCGGAGCTCCTTCTTCTCGGCCGAGCAGTCACCCCCGGGTCCAATTTCCAGCAACAGTTGGCGCTAGAAGAAGGGCCCGAGTTGTGGCCATGAAGTTGAGAAGCAAAGGAGCCTCCAATGCTTTCCGTCGTCTCCCATCAAGTCCTGGACACTCAGTCCAGAACTCGCCACTTCCGGCTGATCCAGTACCCCAAGTCCAGCCGGAACAGTTCGACATCCTGGTGCAGCAGGTTCAAGCCTTGGCCGCAGCTGTCCAAGACCTACAATGGGAGGAAGTGCCGCCTCCGCAGACCCAGGTCCAGCCAGTGCTCCCTCCGAACGGACCAGTGCCCCAGGGCCAAAACCTCTATGGCTCCTCGAGGGCTAACAACAAAGAACGATGTTGTCGCCAGGGCTCAGCCCGGGCGTCTCCCCGAAGAGAAATGCCGGGGAGGAGCATAGACAGAAGGCCGCAGCTTTCGGAGGCCGTGTCAGCCCCGAACCGTCACGAGCCGGAGCAGACTACTGTGGCAATCCCCCAGGCTAGGGAGCTCGACAGGAAGGTCGAGAACCTTGAGCGCCAGATTGAGGCGCTTCACAGCAAAAGGGCAAGGCGCGAGGGTGACTTTGAGTTTACCACCAAGTCCTCCTTCTTCCGCCAGATCGAGGATGAACCGGTCCCACCGAGGTTCAAAATGCCCCAAGTGGAGCCCTACAACGGAACTATCGACCCCCTCGATCATTTGGAGAGTTACTGATGGGGACATCAGAGCCCTTCATCCAGATGATCCTGAGCCCCCGGAGTGAATCAGACCCGTTTATTTGCATATTTATTTTATTTTATTTCTGGGTTTATTTGCATTTAGGGATTTATTTGTGGTTTATTTTATTTCTGGGTTCATTTGCATTTTAGGGCTTATTTGTGTTATTTGTGGGCTTATTAGGAGTTATTTTTGTGTAAGGGGGGTTTCATGCAAATTGTGTATTTGGGCCCTATATATAGGGAACTATTTTCTTGATTAGGGTTAAATGAAGAATTAAGAAATTTTCTCCCCACCTATTCTCCTCCTCTCTTCTTCTCTTCTCCCTCTTCTCCTCCTCTCCTCCTCCTCCTCCTCCTCTTCTCCCTCTCCTTCGGCTCTGATTTAAAATCCCACTGAAGTTTTCCTCCAGAATTGGTGCAGCATCAACTTGGTATCAGAGCCCCGGCTTTGCCTCCGTTGCCAAAGCCACAATCGAGCATTTTCTCCCTCAACCTCCCACGGTCCACTGCCCTATTTATTCACTCCACCAAAGATCCCACCCGAGACGTCATCTCCGTCTCTTCCCCTCGGTGCTCACCAGAAGAACACACACACACACAAAAAAACAAAAAAAAAAAAGGAAGGTCCCTCTCTCCCTCTCGGCTCTCATCAGAGACAAAAGGGGGAAAACCCCTTTCGTCGGGCCCTTCTCACTGGTCGCCAAGCCCGCGGCCACCACTTCCACTGTTCGCCGCCGGCTGCACCGCACCCTACCGCCGGTCTGTGCCATCCCGGCGCCACCGACCTGCTGTGACCCCTCTCCACCGTTCACGTTTCCGCCTTCACCACCGGAAGACGCTTGCCGGAGCCGTGACCACCTTGCCGTCGGCTCGCCACCGGACGCCGCTGCCTGCCGGAGCCGCCCGTCGCCGCAGACCACGGAACTGCGGCCAAGATCACCGCCCTCCGCCACGGCCATCGAAGCCCCGCCCCGCAGCCGCAGCCGCAAGGGTCGGAGAGACCTCCCGAACTATCGGGAGGTTGAAGCTGCTTAACGGGTAAGCCTCGCACCCGTTAACCCGAAACCCGACAACCCGGGTCCCAAAAAAAAAAAAAAAGAAAAAAAAAGACGCACGTGACCGCATGTGCCGCCTAAAAAACAAAAAACCTTTGCACGTGACTGCACGTGCGTGCAAAAAAAAAAAAAACCTACATGTTCGTCTTTCCCGATCGGCTGCCCCTCACCACGTCTCCGCCGAGCTGCGCCACCACGCCCGCCGCCGTGCGACGCCTCCTTCGGGCGCCTCTTTCCCGCGGCCAACCGCCGACGATCGAAGCCGACCGTCACCGAGCCCCGACGACGCCCTCCCCGCCGAGCCGCACCACCTGCATACCCTTCGCCGCCTCCGCCCGTGCCGCTCCGCCTTTGCCGCTTCCGCCCGTGACACCTCCTGCCGCCGACGAGATCCGCCTCCGCCCGTGCCGTCTCCTGCCGCCGCCTCGCCGTCGCCGTCCCCGCCGCTCCCGCGACCGCCCGATTGCCACCACCGCTGCATCCTTCCCCGCGCCCGCGTGCTCCACCACTGCCGCCGTGCGCCGTTGGCCGCTGCCTACTCCGGACGGACCGCTTGCAGCGCCCATCGCCGAGCCTTCGTCCGAGCCGCTCCCATCCAGCTCTCATCCGCGATCAGGGACACCCCTGTGTGCCAGGCTGCCAGCCGAGAGATGGCATCAGGCCACATCCGAGCCCGACCGGCCTGGCCCAGTTGTCCTCAGCAGGCCGCCAGCCCAGGCCCGTGCACCGTGATTTGAGCGCGGCCCAAGGCCCTTGGCCGCAGGCCCTGTTTCAGGCCCGATCCAGAGTGTTCTTCAGCCCATTTCAACAGCCCAGAAATCCTTGTGCTGTAGATCCAGGTCCACAACTCCAGCTAGCTCTGCCCGGGCCAACTTCGTGTTCGAGACTCCACAACGGACGCTTCCGGTTGACTGCATCCGTCACAGGTGATAGGTTTCTACTTTTTCTGGCTTGTTCATTTAATTATGTTCTGGTTCTCTTGCATGATAGCCACATTTTGAAAACCTACTTTTGTTGTCAAAATTTAGAACATAAAACCCCTACTTTCAAACCCATTCTATTCGCCTTTTAAAATCTAGATATTAAATTAGCACACCTTAGTAACAGGACGTTTCTCGATATTATTCGATCAGATTACTTTAGGATCAGAACAACTGTACTACTTGATTGCAATCTAACTTCTTAAATTGAATAATCTTAATTCTTAATTCGAATAACCGAAGTAAAATCAGCAATATTTAAATTTTAAGTTATTATTGTGAAGACTTGCTGATTTCTGAAATCATAATTGATTTCATTAGTTAGTTGTCCTGCATCAAATTTGGTCCTACATTATAGTTATTAGGGTTTCATTAGTGACACTGTGTTAGATGTATGCCCTAGATGCCAATTTGGCTGACACATTGTTGATTCTAGGGACATAATTTTGTACTTGACTGTTTATTATTGAATAAATAAAAGGCATCTTTTCATTCATATTATTTATGTGTCTATGAATCGTCCAAGGAATTAATAAGATGATGATACATACTCTCAAGAGTTGAGAATTTGAGCCATGTATCATTGGTGATTAATTTCTAAATGCTCCTGATCAATGGATCATCACGAGGACGGTGATCGATCCGATCAGTGCACAGATCACTTTCCTTCTGGATGGACGAGACTTGAGTCCACAGTGTAGGGACACTGAAGTGATAGTGCAGGTGCTTGTTAGAGAACAAGGGTACTGAGCGTGACCAAGACAAGAAGTCACTTGGATGTCTATCCACTCGTCAGTGACTTGCTTGATGTTGCAGTAGTTTGACTGGTCCTTTGACCTGCGGTGCTTCGGCTACTCACAGTGAGGTTATTGTAGTTTGACTGCACACATACATGGTCTCTAGCCATATGGGTCCATGCAGTGTAGATTGGCTGCAGTAAGTTCACTGTAGGAGTAGGGTATGCACCTATAAGGAATCTATCGACCTTGATAGAAGAGGAGTGATCCTATGTGATTTGTTAGACTGAGTTCTAAGACCTTGGCCAGGGCAATAATATAAAGTGGAAAAAGAGTTTTCCACTATCGAACTCAAGTCGAATAAATCTTGACATATGACAGACGATGGGGTTTGACGAGTTGTCCATGACCTCCGTTCTGTAGGGATCCACGATAGTAGGACTGTATCACACGTTAACTGCACCTAGAGGTTCATCATTCTATTCTGCTGGGTAGCCACTACATGCTGCTAGGTGTCACTGGTGGATGCTGCTAGGAAAATACTCTAGGGCTCCTAGATTGTAGGAGCCCTAGATGGTTATAAAAAGGGGCAAAGGGGGCCGGCGCCCTACAAGAGCTCTCCCTCTCCTCTTCCAAGCCGTGGCCACTCCTCTCCCTTCCTTGGTTCAGCCGCCATCAGCAAGGGGAAAAGAAGAAGAGGCGTGCACCTCTCCTTGGCCTCCTTCCTTGGTTCCAACGTAGGGAAGAAAAGAAGGCTGCGTGGGGATTCTTCTTCTTCCTCTTCTTCATCCTTCTTCTTCCTCCTCTCAAGCACAATCAAGGGTTGATTGAAAGAGAGGAAATCAGCCATCAAAAGAAGTCTTTGCAAGGGAGCTAGCACCCCGGGAAGACTAGAGAGCTTTGATCGGATCACTGCTTCGTGTGGATACCCGTAGAGGCCGGACACTTGAACGGCTTCAAGCGAACCTTCATCCTAGACCACGAATTTCAGTTTGCGGTGATCATCTACCCGCACAAGGTGAAGATCTGATCTTCCTAAAGGTTTAAAAAGTTTTAATTCTTATCTAACTACGAACGGTTCATAAAACAACGTTCATGCGATGAACGTCGATCCCGCTTATGCCGATTCCGCTGCCATCTGAATTTTTTTTTTTGAAATATCAGCGGCATGGGCGGGTTCCCAACAGTGGTATCAGAGCCTAGGCTTCGTAGATTAAGGAAAGAATTAATTATCTAAAGGCTTATTAGATCTGAAAATTAAATGATCATGCATGCTGAAAAATTCTGCATGCAGATTTTTCAGGGGTGCTGATTTTTGCATGCTGATTTTTATGTGATAAAATGATGATTCTAATTGCGTTGTTAATGAGATTACAAAGTTTAGAATCATGATTAGCATGATCAGCAACCTAAGTCATGACATAATCAGTTAGTTTTCAGATCTAAAAATTATAATTGTTGCATACGGTGATGATCATAGGATTCAAACCCTTTTGGTATCAAATGTAATGACCTGCGATATGATCTGCGATGTCATGTAATTTTTCAGATGCTTGCATGCATCTTATTTGATGTTTTGAGAGGCCTGCGTGCCTCCTAAAAGGGAGATGTAATTTATTTTATTTTTATTTTATATCTGGTTGTATTTCTGTGATGTGATGTACGTCAACGATCAAGTCGAAGATGATGCATGAGATGAGCAGGGGTCTAAGCGGTTGATGGCGATTGGATCAAGAGTTGGTCAAGGATCGAATCAAGGAGGCTTGGAACCAATTCAAGAGTTGAAGACCAGTTGATCGATTGACGTGCATGTGCTTGTAATACGACCTAATTAGAATCCATGATCATCACCTATTTAAAGTTTAGCTTTAATTTGATGCTGCGATTATAACTGCCTGTGATGTGAATGCGAGTCGGGTAGATAGGTTTACATGTGATGTAGCAAACCCAATTGAGACCTAAATCAAAACCTCCTCAATCAAGTCGAGAGTGAACCGACATGAGCAAGTCATATTAGATTAATTGATCTAATTGGTGTCTAGGAAAGCATAAAAGGTGGTTACTTAATTAGGACCTTACTCTCTGAGTAAGGGGAGCCTCCCACCTGCTTACCTGGCCAATTGTTCGATTACTTCTTATGAAGAGCTCAAGTTGCAAACACTAAGACCTGATTAACCAATATTAAGTCAATAGGTCTTCCACTGTAGTAGAGCTGCTAAGGTCTTTCTGATGTTGATTTGTCTCGGCTGGACACAGTGGGCAAGTTGCATCAGGGAGCTGGACCTCTCTATAGACATGAGATGTTGTAGGCTAAAGGTGGGGTTGGGCACCAATAACTGTTAGGTGAGGACCCAATGACGACTTTATTCCTACGGTTATACGGTGGGTCTGACTTAACTAAGAAATGGGACCAATAACTGTTAGGTGAGGTCTTCATGGCTTAGAAACCAAGTTACACTGCACCATGCTTGAGAAGCATTATACAAGAGTTGTACACTCATCCATCTATGTGTCACCAATAACTGTTAGGTGAGGTGGCATGTAAATCGATGGGACCGCAGTACCCACTAGAAACCCTAGTCGTGTGGGATTTCCGTTTTCCTACCAGGGGAGTGTGAGGGATTCGAAAAAATAGTGGGAGTTACATTTGTTCTAAAAGACCTTAGAACAGATTAGGATCAAGTACAAAAGTCTAACTAGAATCTTTACTCTCTGCAGATACAATGTCAGCTTCAAACCCTTTGACCCGTATTCTTGAGACCAACCGACTGACCGGAACCAATTACAAAGACTGGCTTAGAAATCTCAAAATTGTTTTAGACTGTGAGAAAATAGGCTACATACTCGATTCAGATATCCCCACACTACCAACACGTCCTACTGATGCTCAGCGTGAGATGCATAAAAAGTGGTTGGATGATGACATTAGAGTAAAATGCTATATGATGGCATCCATGTCTAATGAACTCCAATGCCAACATGAAAATATGAAGACTGCTAGGGACATACTGGCACACCTGCAAGAGTTGTATGGTGAGCAGAGTCGCACAGCTCGTTTTGAAGTGTCCAAGAGGCTTTTCAAAGCAAAGATGCGCGAGGGGCAGTCTGTCCATGATCACGGTCTGACTGTGATCAAGGACCTAGAGGAGCTTGAGAAGCTCGGTATGGACATGAACAAGGAATTACAAGTGGATTTGATCCTACAGTCACTTCCTGATTCATTTGGTCAGTTTATAGTAAACTACCACATGAATAAGATTGAATGCACTAAGACTGAACTCATAAACATGTTGGTAACTGCTGAGGGAGCCTTGAAAGGTTCAAGAGGCAATGTCCTTGCTGCTGAGTTGACTTCTGGTTCCAAGAGAAAGTCTACTTGGAAGAAAAAGAAGCCTGCTAAGAAGCAGAAGCCAAAGAAGGAAGTTCAAAAGAAAAAGGCTAACGACAAAGGAAAATGTTTCCACTGCAATGTCGAAGGCCACTGGAAGAGAAACTGTCCTTCATACCTCGAGAGCCTGAAGAACAAGAAAGGTGACACGCCTTCAGAAGGTATAGACTTGCTCATAATTGAAACTAATCTAACGGTTTCTTCTACTTCTAGTTGGGTTATAGATTCTGGTTCTAGTGCTCATTTGTGCACTACCATGTAGGGTCTAAAGAAAAGTAGAAGGCTGGCGGAAGGTGCGGTAACCCTTCGGGTTGGCAACGGGGCAAAAGTTGCTGCTGTGGCTGTGGGCACCTACCATCTGCGACTACCGTCTGGATTTAGTTTATTACTTAGAGACTGCTATTATGTACCTGCTGCTAGCAGAAATTTGATTTCTGTTTCATGTCTAGCACAGGAAGGTCATGTTTTTACATTTGACAAAGACTGCTGTTCTATTTATTTAAGAAATAAAATAGTCGCACGTGGTTTCATGATCGACAGTCTCTATCATTTACATATGGATGTATCTGTGAATGTTACCGAGCAAGAAGTGAGTGCCAAAGGATCCAAAAGATCCAGAGATGAGATAAACCAAAGATATTTGTGGCACCTCAGGCTTGGCCATATTGGAGAAGACAGAATGAACAAAATGAATAAAGATGGGCTTTTAGGCTCATTGACTTCCGAGTCATATCCAGTTTGCAAGTCCTGTCTTCAAGGAAAAATGGCTAGACTGCCCTTTGTAGGACATGGGGAGAGGACCACTGAAATACTTACCCTAGTACATACAGATGTATGTGGCCCATTCGATGTGCTAGCCAGGGGACGTTATTCTTACTTCATTACCTTTACCGATGATTATTCACGGTATGGGTATGTGTATCTTATGAGACACAAGTCTGAATCTTTTGAAAAGTTCAAAGAGTTCAAGAATGAAGTAGAAAAACAAATTGGAAAACCTCTTAAGGCTCTTCGATCAGATCGAGGAGGAGAATACCTTAGTGGAGAATTCCGGGACTATCTCAAAGAAAACGGCATAGTCTCACAATGGACACCTCCGGGTACACCTCAACTCAACGGGGTGTCAGAGAGGAGGAATCGGACCCTGTTGGACATGGTCAGGTCCATGATGAGCTTCACTGATTTACCTATGTTCCTTTGGGGAGATGCCTTACTCACAGCGATTTATTTATTGAATAGAGTTCCCTCTAAATCCGTTCCTACCACACCGTATGAGATATGGCATGGTAAGAAACCAAGTCTGGGTCATCTCAAGATTTGGGGATGTCCGGCCCACGTCAAGAGACTACAGGCGGACAAGTTAGAGGCTAGGACCATAAGTGCTCGTTTTATAGGATATCCTAAAGAGTCATTAGGATACAATTTTTACGTCTCAGAGGATCACAATGTGTTTGTGAGCCGTCATGCCATCTTCTTGGAAAATCAGTTTATCCTTGATAGAGGCAGTGGGAGGAAAATTGAGCTTGAAGAGAAAGTCTCTGAAAAGCAACGAGTCATGGATCCTATAGAACCCATTCATAAAGAGCCAGTACACGATGTCCCTCGACCACCTCGTAGATCTAGTAGGGTCTCCCATCCTCCCGATAGATACTTAGGTATATTGGAAGAGGATACCGAGGAAATATTCCTAGTGGGAGATAGGGATCACATACAGGATCCCAAAACCTACAACGAGGCGATATCTGATATCGATTCCGAGAAATGGCTGGAAGCTATGAAGTCAGAATTAGACTCTATGCATTCCAACCAAGTCTGGACCTTAGTAGACCCACCAGAAGGTATTGTACCTATTGGATGCAAATGGATCTACAAAAGGAAGATAGGTTCGGATGGAGAGGTAGAGACCTATAAGGCAAGGCTTGTGGCGAAAGGGTATAGTCAGTGCGAAGGCATTGACTATCAGGAGACCTTTTCACCTGTAGCTATGCTAAAATCCATCCGAACATTGCTTGCCATTGCAGCATTTCATGATTATGAAATCTGGCAGATGGATGTGAAAACTGCTTTCCTGAATGGATATCTTAATGAAGATATCTATATGGAACAGCCTTTGGGTTTCACTTCCAGTGATAGAGATCACAAGGTCTGCAAGCTGCAAAGGTCCATCTATGGACTAAAGCAAGCATCTCGGAGTTGGAACACTCGTTTCGATGACGTAATCAAAATGTTTGATTTCATCAAAAACGAAGAGGAACCGTGTGTTTACAAAAAGGTTAGTGGGAGCGCTGTCGTATTTCTCGTGTTGTACGTGGACGACATCCTACTAATAGGGAATGATATTCCCATGCTAACCTCGGTCAAGGTCTGGTTGTCAAAAGAATTCTCCATGAAAGACCTTGGGGAAGCATCCTATATTTTGGGAATAAAGGTCTATAGAGATAGATCTAAAAGGATGCTTGGCCTTTCACAGAAGATGTACATAGAGGAGGTGCTGAAGAGGTTCAGCATGGAAAACTCCAAAAGGGGTCTCTTACCCCTTAGGCATGGAATTCATCTCTCCAAGAAGATGTGCCCCAACACATCTGAAGAGATTCAACGCATGAGCAAGATCCCTTATGCATCGGCAATAGGGAGCCTCATGTATGCCATGCTATGTACACGACCTGATATAGCTCTTGCTGTGAGTGTCACAAGCAGATATCAGTCGAATCCAGGTGAAGAATACTGGACAGCTGTAAAGAATATTCTTAAGTACTTAAGAAGAACTAAAGATTTATTCTTGGTTTTTGGAGGATCATCAGAGTTAAAGGTAGAAGGGTACACATTCAGACTTCATGACTGATGTCGATGACAGGAAGTCAACATCTGGATATGTGTTCTTGTGCAATGGTGGTACGGTGAATTGGAAGAGTTCTAAACAACCGATCATTGCTGATTCTACTATGGAAGCTGAATACATCGCCGCCTCTGAAGCTGTTAAGGAAGACTTCTGGTTCAAGAAATTCATTACAGAGTTGGACGTGATGACATCAGATGCCATAACACTCTACTGCGATAATAATGGCGCCATAGCCCTTGCTAAGGAGCCAAGGTCTCATCAGAAGTCTAAGCATATAGAGCGGCGCTTCCATCTCATACGCGACTATGTTGAGAAGAAATATGTAGAGGTGCAGAAAGTAGACTCCGCGGATAACATGGCAGACCCGTTCACTAAGCAGCTGAGTTAGCAAAAGACTGAAGCCCACCTTGAGAAGATGGGCCTAAGATATATGACCAATTGGCTTTAGTGCAAGTGGGAGATTGTTAGATGTATGCCCTAGAAGCCAATTTGGCTGACACATTGTTGATTCTAGGGACATAATTTTGTACTTGACTGTTTATTATTGAATAAATAAAAGGCATCTTTTCATTCATATTATTTATGTGTCTATGAATCGTCCAAGGAATTAATAAGATGATGATACATACTCTCAAGAGTTGAGAATTTGAGCCATGTATCATTGGTGATTAATTTCTAAATGCTCCTGATCAATGGATCATCACGAGGACGGTGATCGATCCGATCAGTGCACAGATCACTTTCCTTCAAGATGGACGAGACTTGAGTCCACAGTGTAGGGACACTAAAGTGATAGTGCAGGTGCTTGTTAGAGAACAAGGGTACTGAGCGTGACCAAGACAAGAAGTCACTTGGATGTCTATCCACTCGTCAGTGACTTGCTTGATGTTGCAGTAGTTTGACTGGTCCTTTGACCTGCGGTGCTTCGGCTACTCAGAGTGAGGTTATTGTAGTTTGACTGCACACATACATGGTCTCTAGCCATATGGGTCCATGCAGTGTAGATTGGCAGCAGTAAGTTCACTGTAGGAGTAGGGTATGCACCTATAAGGAATCTATCGACCTTAATAGAAGAGGAGTGATCCTATGTGATTTGTTAGACTGAGTTCTAAAACCTTGGCCAGGGCAATAATATAAAGTGGAAAAAGAGTTTTCCACTATCGAACTCAAGCCGAATAAATCTTGACATATGACAGACGATGGGGTTTGACGAGTTGTCCATGACCTCCGTTCTGTAGGGATCCACGATAGTAGGACTGTATCACACGTTAACTGCACCTAGAGGTTCATCATTCTATTCTGCTTGGTAGCCACTACATGCTGCTAGGTGTCACTGGTGGATGGTGGGACTCACAGGGATTATCTCGATGATCGATAAACCCTAATGAGTTGAGTTGGAATCGTTCCAACCAATTGAAAGGAGTTTTCAATGATATAGTGATAGAGATCACAATATATCTCACTACCAGTCAGAATAGAACCTATGGGGTCACACACACTAGAAGTATTGACCGATCCAATGGTTGAAAAGTGATTATGAATCACGAGTAATCAATTCGATTGATAAGAAGTTGAAGAAGGAAAGGAAATTAATTAATTGGACTTGAAACAAGAGTCCTACTTTGAGTAGGATTCCTAGAGTCCTAATTGGATTAGGACTGGAAATTCTAGTTGGAGTAGGACTGGGATTCCTACTTGGAATAGGATTCCTGCAATCCTAATGAGATTAGGAGTTTTGAATCAAAATTGGATTCCTACTTGGAGTAGGATTCCTAGAGTCCTAATCGGATTAGGACTTCGGATTCAAATAGAGTCATAATTGGATTAGGACTAAAATTAAATATGTCCTAATTTGGATTAGGATTTCTTAAGTCACAATTAATTATTAATCTAATGAATCAATAAGACTCCTAATTGGATTAGGATTGAAGAGTTCAATTGAGTCAAAATTGATTTAAGTTCTAATTGGATTAGGACTTACCTAGATTGGATCCTAATTGGTTCACCCTGGGCTAAGCCTAATTGGATTAGGGCTTGACCACATTAGGGCATTTCAAACCCTACTTAATGTGGATTAGGGTTAACCATGAGGAGGGGAATATGCCCCTCCCTTTTCCATGTGGAGAAGGGAGAAGAGAGGGGGCCGGCGCCCCCTCTTAGGAAAATACTCTAGGGCTCCTAGATTGTAGGAGCCCTAGATGGTTATAAAAAGGGGCAAAGGGGGCCGGCGCCCTACAAGAGCTCTCCCTCTCCTCTTCCAAGCCGTGGCCACCCCTCTCCCTTCCTTGGTTCAGCCGCCATCAGCAAGGGGAAAAGAAGAAGAGGCGTGCACCTCTCCTTGGCCTCCTTCCTTGGTTCCAACGCAGGGAAGAAAAGAAGGCTGCGTGGGGATTCTTCTTCTTCCTCTTCTTCATCCTTCTTCTTCCTCCTCTCAAGCACAATCAAGGGTTGATTGAAAGAGAGGAAATCAGCCATCAAAAGAAGTCTTTGCAAGGGAGCTAGCACCCCAGGAAGACTAGAGAGCTTTGATCGGATCACTGCTTCGTGTGGATACCCGTAGAGGCCGGACACTTGAACGGCTTCAAGCGAACCTTCATCCTAGACCACGAATTTCAGTTTGCGGTGATCATCTACCCGCACAAGGTGAAGATCTGATCTTTCTAAAGGTTTAAAAAGTTTTAATTCTTATCTAACTACGAACGGTTCATAAAACAACGTTCATGCGATGAACGTCGATCCCGCTTATGCCGATTCCACTGCCATCTGAATTTTTTTTTTGAAATATCAGCGGCATGGGCGGGTTCCCAACACACTGCATTTCACATCATCATCCAGTGTCATCATTGCATGCCAATCTGTAGTGATATGGAGTACTATCTCAGTCAACCTAAAACCCCTGTAGCTACCATGAATTCCGATATTTTGAGGTCTATCAAAGAACAGATCGTTGCCATGCGGGCTGGATACAAGGAATTCAAACAAGAGATCCGTGAGCTCATGCAAAATTCTAGGACCCCTAAATCGCCAGCCCCTGTTACAGCCCAATCTAAAATCGGTTTGGTCGCACCACCTGTAGTCCTTCCCCACTCTCCTAGGCACCAAACCCAATACTCTAGGTGTCAATAATTCGGCCACATAGCGCCCCAATGTTCCACTAAGACCTACCCGATTACTGAACCAGAAGTTAGGAACCAAGAGGCCGAATATGTCGAAGAAGTCTATGAACCAAATATAGAAGACTACGAAGAAGACTTTGAAGACGAACCTATAGAATTAGATTTTGTCCAAAATGATTTCCAAAGGGAGACTATTGATCTAAGTACAACCAAGTCATTTCACATCACTACTGTGGAAGAGATAGTGACAGATATTGAGAGTCAGTCACCTGAATTGGCACTTGTAGCTAAAGATACCCATGTGGAGTCCAATCTTGAACATTCCCCTATAGTAGTTTTCCTTCTAGAGGAGCTTAATGATGTAGTCCCTGATGATCTTCCGGATGCACTTTCTCCGATGCGTGATATTCAACATGCAATTGATCTAGTTCCCGGAGTATTTCTGCCCAACCTTCCACATCATAGGCTCAACCCAAATGCATATGCTAGGACTTGGGATTTAATATTACCGACAGTTGAGTTTGCATATAATAGTTCGGTTCATAAGTCCATAGGCATAAATCCATTCGAAGTGGTGCATGATTACAAACCTAGGCAACCCATAGACTTGTTTTTCATGTCTCATCAGTATAGAGTCTTTGAGTCTGCACAATCAATTGCTTCACATCCACATTCATTGCATCAAGAAATCAGCAATTGTAGTCATTTTAATAACTTAAAATATAAATTCCTTGCTGATTTACACAGACGTTATAAAGAGTTAAGTGAAAAAGGTTACGTCATGATAAGAATTAGGCTTGAACGATTTTCTTCAGATACGTTTAAGAAATTGCAAACTTGTAGTGCAGAACCGTTCAAAATCTTAAAGACAATCAGTTCGAATGCATATGTTGTGGATCTTCCTGATGACTATGGGATTAGTGCGACATTTAATATTGAAGATTTGATCCCATACAAAAAGATAATATTCATGCCTTCTGACCCCTTTATTGATATACCTACCCATGTTGGACACCTTGACCTATTACCTGCTGTTGAGCCACCACTTTCCAAAGTTCATGCACGCAGAGAACAAATAGAACATATATTGGATGAGCAGGTTATTTCAACCAGGAACGGTGGTTACCAACGTTACCTTGTTCGGTGGAAAGGTCGACCAAAGTCTGATGTGACGTGAATTTCCAGAGTACAGTTGCAGCGCCTCGACCCCGATCTTCTGGAGCAGTACGACAGCCGGCTAGACCTGTACTCGACGGGGTCGAGTTTTTCTCACCCGGGAGGAGTTGATGGGGACATCAGAGCCCTTCATCCAGATGATCCTGAGCCCCCGGAGTGAATCAGACCCGTTTATTTGCATATTTATTTTATTTTATTTCTGGGTTTATTTGCATTTAGGGATTTATTTGTGGTTTATTTTATTTCTGGGTTCATTTGCATTTTAGGGCTTATTTGTGTTATTTGTGGGCTTATTAGGAGTTATTTTTGTGTAAGGGGGGTTTCATGCAAATTGTGTATTTGGGCCCTATATATAGGAAACTATTTTCTTGATTAGGGTTTAATGAAGAATTAAGAAATTTTCTCCCCACCTATTCTCCTCCTCTCTTCTTCTCTCCTCCCTCTTCTCCTCCTCCTCCTCCTCCTCTTCTCCCTCTCCTTCGGCTCTGATTTAAAATCCCACTGAAGTTTTCCTCCAGAATTGGTGCGGCATCAACTTGGTACGAGAGCCGGCCAGACCTGTACTCGACGGGGTCGAGTTTTTCTCACCCGGGAGGAGTTGATGGGGACATCAGAGCCCTTCATCCAGATGATCCTGAGCCCCCGGATTGAATCAGACCCGTTTATTTGCATATTTATTTTATTTTATTTCTGGGTTTATTTGCATTTAGGGATTTATTTGTGGTTTATTTTATTTCTGGGTTCATTTGCATTTTAGGGCTTATTTGTGTTATTTGTGGGCTTATTAGGAGTTATTTTTGTGTAAGGGGGGTTTCATGCAAATTGTGTATTTGGGCCCTATATATAGGGAACTATTTTCTTGATTAGGGTTTAATGAAGAATTAAGAAATTTTCTCCCCACCTATTCTCCTCCTCTCTTCTTCTCTTCTCCCTCTTCTCCTCCTCCTCCTCCTCCTCTTCTCCCTCTCCTTCGGCTCTGATTTAAAATCCCACTGAAGTTTTCCTCCAGAATTGGTGCGGCATCAGTTACCGAGCCCTCATGGCACTGCAAGGGCCCTCGGAGGCCGTGCTCTGCAAAGCCTTCCCAGCAACTCTTCGGGGAACGGCTCGGCTTTGGTTTTCTGGACTGAAGCCGAGCACGGTATCTTCTTTTGAGCAGCTCGGTAGGCAGTTCACCACCAACTTTGCTGCCAGCCGGCACCAGCGGCGAACATCGGATTTCCTCCTGGACGTTAAGCAGAAGGAAGGGGAATCCCTCAAAGAATACCTCGACCACTTTACCGCTGCAACCTGGGAGGTTCGCGAGCTCGACCAGTCAATAGCTATGTCGGCGCTAAAGACTGGGGCTCACTCCTACAGATTCCTCTTCTCCATCAAGAAGAGCTTCCCCGCCGACTTCACCGAAATGCTGGCTCGAGCTCGCAAGTATGCAAAGGCCGAGGAGGCTATCGCCTCCAGGCAGGGCGCGATCGAGCAGGGTTCAAAGAAGCAGAAGAAGCACCGTGAAGAGCGCGGCCGCCAGAGAAGCCGATCTCCCCGTCGAAATAAGAATCTCCCTCGGCTAAGGAGTCCACCTCGACAGCGGGGACAACCTCGACCAAGGTCCCTGCTTTGATCAAGATCTCCGCCGCGACCACGAATGCCCTCGGGGAGATACGAGAACTATACTCCCATCAACGCACCTCGGGCCGAGATCCTGATGGAGATAGAAGGTCGAGACTTCTTCCGACCTCCACCTCCAATGCGGGATACAGGAGCCTGGCGCAATTCGAGGAAGTATTGCCGCTTTCATCGAGACCACGGCCACGACACAAAGGATTGTTTCTAGCTCCGAGACGAGATCGAGGCACTTATCCGTTGTGGAGTATTCAACTGGTTTGTGCGGAACCGGCGTGAGAAAAGAAAGCCAGTGGAAAATACCGCACAGCCTGAGAATCAAAATGACAACGGGCCTATTGCTGGCACCATCAACACCATTGGAGGAGGGAGCTCAGCCGATGAACCAATCGAAGGAAGGACCCCTCAGAAGCGCCCGTGCACTACCGAATCCATCTCATTCTCGGACGAGGATTTGGAAGGAGTTGAGACTCCTCATGGTGACGCTGTGGTCATCTCCATGATTGTAAATAAGTTTGATGTAAAACGTGTCTTAGTTGATAATGGAAGCTCGGCAAACGTTTTGTACTACCATGCCTACCAAAAAATGGAGTCAACAGAAAGCCAGCTTCGAAGAATGAATGCTCCGCTGGTCGGATTCACCGGAGACTCGATCCCCGTTGAGGGCGAGATCAGTTCTCTTGTCACAGTCGGGCTCACCCCCCGAGAAAGTACAGTGAGGACAGACTTTCTTGTGGTCCGTCTGCCTTCAGCTTACAACGCCATCCTTGGACGACCAGGGCTAAATGCCCTCCGAGCTGTGGTATCGACCTATCACCTGCTCATGCGGTTTCCCACCGACCGAGGAGTAGGCGAAGTTCGCAGGGACCAGTCAATAGCTAAGCGGTGCTACATGGCAACTCACCAAGCAAAAGAACCAGCTAAGGCACCAAGCCGAGAAATGGCTGGAAGCTATGAAGTCAGAGATAGACTCCATGTATTCCAACCAAGTCTGGACCTTAGTAGATCCACCAGAAGGTATAGTACCTATTGGATGCAAATGGATCTACAAAAGGAAGAGGTTCGGATGGAAAGGTAGAGACCTATAAGGCAAGGCTAGTGGCGAAAGGGTATAGTCAGCACGAAGGCATTGATTATCAGGAGACCTTTTCACCAGTAGCCATGCTGAAATCCATTCGAACATTGCTTGCCATTGCAGCATTTCATGATTATGAAATATGATAGATGGATGTGAAAACTGCTTTCCTGAATAGATATCTTGATGAAGATATTTATATGGAGCAGCCTTTGGATTTTACTTCCAGTGATGGTGATCACAAGGTCTGCAAGTTGCAAAGGTCCATTTATGGACTAAAGCAAGCATCTCGGAATTGGAACACTCATTTCAATGATGCGATCAAATCGTTTGATTTCATCAAAAACAAAGAGGAACCGTGTGTTTACAAGAAAGTTAGTGGGAGTGCTGTCGTGTTCCACGTACTGTACGTAGACGACATCCTCCTAATTGGGAATGATATTCTCATGCTAACCTCGGTCAAGGTCTGGTTATCAAAAGAGTTCTCCATGAAAGACCTTACGGAAGCATCCTACATTTTGGGGATTAAGGTTTATAGAGATAGATCTAAAAGGATACTTGGCCTATCACAAAAGATGTACATAGAGGAGGTTCTGAAGAGTTTCAGTATGGAAAACTCCAAGAGGGGTCTATTACCCCTAAGGCATGGGATTCATCTCTTCAAGAAGATGTGCCCCAACATATCTGAAAAGATTCAATGCATGAGCAGGATTCCTTATGCTTCAGCAATAGGAAGCCTCATGTATGCCATGCTGTGTACACGACCTGATATAGCCCTTGCTGTAAGTGTCACCAGCAGATATCAGTCGAATCCAGGCGAAGAGCACTGGACTACTGTGAAGAACATTCTTAAGTACTTAAGAAGAACTAAAGATTTGTTCTTGGTTTTTGGAGGATCATCAGAGTTAAAGGTAGAAGGATACACAGATTCAGATTTCATGACTGATATTGATGATAGAAAGTCTACATCTGGATATATGTTCTTGTGCAATGGTGGTACGGTAAATTAAAAAAGTTTCAAACAACCGATCATTGCTGATTCTACCATGTAAGCCGAGTATATTGCTGCCTCTGAAGCTGCAAAGGAAGCCTTCTGGTTCAAGAAATTTATTGCAGAGCTAGATGTAATGCCATCAGATACCATCACAATCTACTGCGATAATAATGGCGCCATAGCTCTTGCTAAGGAGCCAAGGTCTCATCAGAAGTCCAAGCACATAGAGCGGCGTTTTCACCTCATATGCGACTACCTCGAAAAGAAATATGTCGAGGTGCAGAGAGTAGACTCCACGGACAACGTGGCGGACCCGCTCACTAAGCAGTTAAATCAGCAGAAGATTGAAGCCCACCTTGAGAAGATGGGACTTAGATATATGTCTGATTGGTTTTAGTGCAAGTGGAAGATTGTTAGATGTATGCCCTAGAAGCCAATCTGGCGGACACATTATTAATTCTGAGATATAAATTTGTACTTGACTTTATTATTATTGAATAATAAATGGGCATCTTTTCATTCATATTGTTTATGTGTCTATGAATCGTCCAAGAAATTAATAAGATGATGATACATATTCTCAAGAGTTGAGAATTTGAGCCATGTATCATTGGTGATTAATTTCTAAATGCTTCTGATCAATGGATCATCACGAGGACGGTGATCGATCCGATCAGTGCATAGATCGCTTTTCTTATTGATAGACGAGACTCGAGTCCACAATGTAGAGACACTGAAGTGATAGTGCAGGTGCTTGTTAGAGAACAAGGGTACTTAGCATGACCAAGACAAGAAGTCACTTGGATGTCTATCCACTCGTCAGTTACTTACTTGATGTTGCAGTAGTATGACTGGTCCTTTGACCTGTGGTGCTTCGGCTACTCACAATGAGGTTATTGTAGTTTGACTTCACATATACATGGTCTCTAGTCATATGGGTCCTTGTAGTGTAGATTGGCTGCAGTAGGTTTACTGTAGGAGTAGGGTATGCACCTACATGGAATCTATCGACCTTGATAGATGAGGAGCGATCCTATGTGATTTATTAGACTGAGTTCTAAGACCTTGGCCAGGGCAGTAATATACAGTGGAGAAAGAGTTTTCCACTATCGGACTCAAGTCGAATAAATCTAGACATATGACAGACGACGGGGTTTGACAAGTTATCCATGACCTCCGGTCTGTAGGGATCTACGATAGAAGAACTGTATCATACGATAACTGCACCTAGAGATTCATCATTCTATTTTGCTAGGTAGCCACTATATACTGCTAGGTGTCACTGGTGGGTGGTGAGACTCATAGGGATCATCTCGATGGTCGATAATTCCTGATGAGTTGAGTTAAAATTGTTTCAACCCATTGAAAGAAGTTTTCAATGATATTGTGATAGAGATCGCAATATATCTCGTTACCAGTCAGAATAGAACCTATGGGGTCACACACATTAGAATTATTGATCGATCCGATGGTTGAATTGTGATTAAGAGTCACATATGATCAATTAGATTGATAAATGGATAACCCGCTAAGAGTTAGTGGTTAGAAGAAGGAATAATTGCAATCGAATTACAATTTAATTTAATTAATTGGACTTGATCATGAGTCCTACTTGGAGTAGGATTCTTGGAGTCCTAATTGGATTAGGATTTCAAATTAAATTAGAGTCCTACTTGGAGTAGGATTTCTAAAGTCCTAATTGTCTTAGGGCTGAAATTTAAACAAGTCCTGATTAGATTAGGATTTTCTTAAGTCCTAATTAATTAATCTAATTAATCAAATGACTCCTAATTGGATTAGGATTGAAGAGTTCAATTAAGTCATGGTTCAATTAAATTCTAATTGGATTTGGATTTGGAGGAATTAAATTGGGTGCACTTAATCCTATTTTGAATATGATTGGACCTAGAACTAGTCCTAACCCAATCCCCACTTAATTTGATTAAGTGGGGCCAACCATATGGGAGAAGAGGGAGGGGCCTACGCCCCTCCCTTGGCTGGTGGCGTGAAGGAAAAAGGAGGGGCCATGCCCCTCCTATTTTGAATTCACAAAGGGATAAAGATGAGCTCCTAAAATTTAGAAGCTCATCTCTATCCACACACCATAAAAGAGGGGTTCAAAGGGGCTCCAAATTTTTCATGATTTTTCTTGGGATTTTTGGCAGCAAGGAACCTCCTTCCATTCCTCCTTTCAGCCATAAGGAAGCAAGGGAAAAGAAGCTCTTGGCGTGGTCTACTTCATCCCCTTCCTTGGTTCCAACGCGAAGGAAAAAGAGAAGGCTGCGGGTTTTTGTTCTCCTTTCATTGAATCATCCTTCTTCTTCCTCCTCCCTTAGGCATTCAAGAGTTGATTGATAGGAAGGATATCAGCCATCAATAGCCTTCTCTGCAAGGGAGCTAGCACCTCGGGGAGATCCAAAGGCTTCGATCGACTCACTACTTCGTGTGGATACCCGTAGAGGCCGGACGCGTGTGCGGCTTCCACTGAACCCTCATCAAATACCACGTGAATCAGATTTGCGGAGACCATCTACCCGCACAAGGTGAAGATCTGATCTTCTTAATCATGATTTTAAAATGATTTAATAAGAATTTAATCCTAATCTATCTATAAATGGTTTTAAAATACGTTCATGCGATGAACGGGATATGCACATGTCTTTCCGCTGCATATCTGAATTTTGAATTTTCAGCGGCATGTGACAGATCCTAACAGTGGTATCAGAGCCATGGTTATGTAGATTAAGATTAGGATTAAATTTTTAAAGGCATTTTAGATCTGAAATTTAAGGGATTATGCTTACTGAAATTTATGTATGCAGAATTTTCAGCTTGCTGATTTTTCTGCATGCTGAATTTTGGATGCTTAGATTAATGATTCTAATGCTTTGATAATGTGATTACAAATGTTTATAATCAAATCTTGCATGATCGGCAAGTCATGAGATGAAATAATTAGTAAAATTATAGATCTAAAAATAATTTTTATGCATGTGATGCGTATGGTGATGATCATGGATGGACCCTTTGAATGTGCTGAAATGTTCTGCGATGTTCTGTGATGCATGTAATTTTAATTTTCAGATGCCTGCATGCATCTTAAATTCATGTATTAGAGACCTGCATGTCTCATGAAAAAGGGTTGTAATTTATTATTTTATTTTTATTTAATTTTTAAAGCAATCTGGGATGTAATCTGTGATGTGTGTTGCACATCGATGATTGATCGATATGTACATCAACAAACTCAACTTGCGCGGATCGAGATCAAGGGTTGATTGAAGATGGATCAAGGAGTTGATCACAATTGGACCTAGTGGATCAAGATCGAGTCAAGAGTTGAAGACGATCAAACCAATTGACGTGCATGTGCTTGTAAAATGACCCCATCCTGGATCCATGATCATCACCATTTAATTTTATTTTGATAAATGCCTGGATGTTTAATGCTTATGTCTATACGGGTAGACTTATATTTGCATGAGATGTGAATATGCGATCGAGTGAGACCTAATTATAAACCTTCCTAATTAGTCGAGAGTGAACCAACATGAGTTAGTCATATTATATTAATTGATCTAATTGGTGTCTAGGCAAGCCTAAAAGGTGGTTACTTAATTAGGACCTTACTCTCCGAGTAAGGGGAGCCTCCCACTTGCTTACCTGGCCAATTGTTCGATTACCTCTTATTAAGAACTCAAGTTGCAAACACTAAGACATGATTATGCAATATTAAGTCCATAGGTCTTCCACAGTAGTAGAGCTGCTAAGGTCTTTCCGGTGTTGATTTGTCTCGGCTGGACACGGTGGGCAAGTTGCATCGGGGGACTGAAACTTTCTATTAGACATGAGATGTTGTGGGGTAAAGGTGGGGTTGGGCACCAATAACTGTTAGGTGAGGATCCAATGACGACTTTATTTCTGCGGTTATACGGTGGGTCTGACTTAACTAAGTAATGGGGCCAATAACTGTTAGGTGAGGTCTTCATGACTTAGAGACCAAGTACCACTGTAATTTGCTTGAGAAGCATTGTACAAGAGTTGTACACTCATCCATTTATATGTCACCAATAACTGTTAGGTGAGGCGGCATGTAAATCGGTGAGACCGCAGTACCCACTAGAAACCCTAGTCGCGTAGGGTTTTCGATTCTTCATCAGGAGAGTATGAGGGATTCGAGAAAATAGTGGGAGTCCATTTGTTTTAAAAGACCCTAAAACAAATAAAGTTCAAGTACAAAGTCTAACTAGAATATTTACTCTCTACATATCACAATGTCAGCTTCGAACCCTTTGACCCGTATTATTGAGACCAACCGACTGACCGGAACCAATTACAAAGACTGGCTTAGAAACCTGAAAATTATTCTAAATTGTGAGAAATTAGGGTATGTACTCGAGAGTGATATCCCCAGATTACCAGCACATCCTATTGATGATCAGCGTGAGACGCATCAAAAGTGGACAGATGATGACATTAGGGTCAAGTGCTACATCATGGCATCCATGACTAATGAACTTCAATGCCAGCATGAGAACATGAAGACTGCTAGGGAAATACTAGCTCACCTGCAAGAGTTGTATGGTGAGCAAAGCCGCACTGCATGCTTCGAAGTGTCCAAGAGGCTCTTCAAAGCAAAAATGCGTGAGAGGCAGTCTGTCCACGATCACTGTTTGACTATGATCAAGGACCTAGAGGAGCTTGAGAAGCTCGGTATGACCATGCATAAGGAACTGCAGATAGATCTGATCCTGCAATCCCTACCTGATTCATTTGGTCAGTTTATAGTAAACTACCATATGAATAAGATTGAATGCACTAAGACTGAACTTTTGAATATGTTGGTAACTGCTGAGGGAGCCTTGAAAGGTTTAAGGGGCTTTGTTTTGGTTGCTGAGCTGACTTTTGGTTCCAAGAGAAAGTTTACTTGGAAGAAAAAGAAGCCTGTAAAGAAGCCTAAGAAGGAAGTTCATAAGAAAAAGGCTAGTGACAAGGAAAAATGTTTCCACTGCAATATCGACGGCCACTGGAAAAGGAATTGCCCTTCATACCTCGAGAGCCTGAAGAACAAAAAGGCAGACACACCTTCTGAAGGTATGTTAGACTTGCTCGTAATTGAAAATAACCTTACGGTTTCTTCTACTTCTAGTTGGGTTATAGATTCTGGTTCTAGTGCTCATTTGTGCACTACTATGCAGGGTCTAAAGAAAAGTAGAAGGCTGGCGGAAGGTGCAGTGACCCTTCGGGTAGGCAACGGGACAAGAGTTGCTGCTGTAGCTGTGTGCACCTATCCTCTACGATTACCGTTTGGATTTAGTTTATTGCTTAGAGACCGTTATTATGTCCCTGCTGCTAGCAGGAATTTGAATTTCTGTTTCGTGTTTAGCACAGAATGGTCATATTTTGATATTTGACAAAAACTGCTGTTCTATTTATTTCAGAAATAAATTAGTTGCACGTGGTTTCATGATTGACAGTCTCTATCACTTGCATATTGATGTGTCTGTGAATGTGTCTGAGCAAGTAGTGAGTGCCATAGGATCCAAAAGATCCAGAGATGAGATAAACTAGAAGTATTTATGGCACCTCAGGTATGGCCATATTGGAGAGGACAGAATAAACAAAATGGAGAAAGATGGGCTTCTCGACCCATTGACTTCCGAGTCATATCCAGTTTGTGAGTCCTATCTTCAAAAAAAAATGGCTAGATTACCTTTTGTAGGACATGGGGAGAGGACCACTGAAATACTTACCCTGGTTCATACTGATGTATGTGGCCCATTTGATGTGTTAGCTAGGGGTCGTTATTCATACTTCATTACCTTTACTGATGACTATTCACGATATGGGTATGTGTATCTTATGAGATACAAATCTGAGTCTTTTGAAAAGTTCAAAAAATTCAGAAATGAAGTAGAAAAACAGACTGGAAAAATCCTTAAGAGTTTTTGATCAGATCGAGGAGGAGAATACCTTAGTGGGGAATTCCAGAACTATCTCAAGGAGAATGGCATAGTCTCACAATGGACGCCTCTGGGTACATCTCAACTCAACGGGGTGTCAGAAAGAAGGAATCAGACTTTATTGGATATGGTCCGATCCATAATGAGCTTCACAGATCTGCCTATATTTCTTTGGGGAGATGCCTTACTATCCGCGATTTATTTACTGAATAGAGTTCGCTCTAAATCCGTTCCTACCACACCGTATGAGATATGACATGGTAAGAGCCGAGTCTTGGTCATCTCAAGATTTAGGGATGTCCGGCCCACGTCAAGCGACAACAGGCAGACAAGTTAGAGCCTAGGACCATAAGTGCTCGTTTCATTGGATATCCTAAAGAGTCATTAGGATACAATTTTTACATCTCAGAGGATCACAATGTGTTTGTGAGCCGACATGCCATCTTCTTGGAAAAACAGTTTATCCTTGATAGAGGCAGTGGGAGAAAATTGAGCTTGAAGAGAGAGTCTTTGAAAAGCAACGAGTAATGGATCCTATAGAACCTATTCACATTGAGCCTGTACACGTAGTACCTCCTCCACCTCGTAGATCAAGTAGGGTCTCCCATCCTCCTGATAGATACTTAGGTATACTAGTAGAGGATCACGAAGAAATATTTCTCATGGGAGATAGGGAACATGTACAGGATCCCAATACCTACAACGAGGCGATATCTGATATCGATTCCGAGAAATGGCTGGAAGCCATGAAGTCGGAGATATACTCCATGTATTCCAACCAAGTCTGGACCTTAGTAGATCCACCAGAAGGTATAGTACCTATTGGATGCAAATGGATCTACAAAAGGAAGATAGGTTCGGATGGAAAGGTAGAGACCTATAAGGCAAGGCTAGTGGCGAAAGGGTATAGTCAGCGCGAAGGCATTGACTATCAGGAGACCTTTTCACCAGTAGCCATGCTGAAATCCATTCGATCATTGCTTGCCATTGTAGTATTTCATGATTATGAAATATGGCAGATGGATGTGAAAACTGCTTTCCTGAATGGATATCTTGATGAAGATATTTATATGGAGCAGCCTTTGGGTTTCACTTCCAGTAATGGTGATCACAAGGTCTGCAAGCTGCAAAGGTCCATCTATGGACTAAAGCAAGCATCTTGGAGTTGGAACACTTATTTCAATGATGCGATCAAATCGTTTGATTTCATCAAAAACAAAGAGGAACCATGTGTTTACAAGAAGATTAGTGGGAGTGCTGTCATGTTCCTCGTACTGTACGTGGACGACATCCTCCTAATTGGGAATGATATTCCCATGCTAACCTCGGTCAAGGTCTGGTTATCAAAAGAGTTCTCCATGAAAGACCTTGGGGAAGCATTCTACAATTTGGGGATTAAGGTTTATAGAGATAGATCTAAAAGGATGCTTAGCCTATCACAAAAGATGTACATAGAGGAGGTACTGAAGGGGTTTAGTATGGAAAACTCCAAGAGGGGTTTATTACTCCTAAGGCATGGGATTCATCTCTTCAAGAAGATGTGCCCCAACATATCTGAAGAGATTCAATGCATGAGCAGGATTCCTTATGCTTCAGCAATAGGAAGCCTCATGTATGCCATGCTGTGTACACGACCTGATATAGCCCTTGCTGTGAGTGTCACCAGCAGATATATGTCGAATCCAGGCGAAGAGCACTGGACTGCTGTGAAGAACATTCTTAAGTACTTAAGAAGAACTAAAGATTTATTCTTGATTTTTGGAGGATCATCAGAGTTAAAGGTAGAAGGATACACAGATTCAGATTTCATGACTGATATTGATGATAGAAAGTCTACATCTGGATATGTGTTCTTGTGCAATGATGGTACGATAAATTGGAAAAGTTTTAAACAACCGATCATTGCTGATTCTACCATAGAAGTTGAGTATATCGCCGCCTCTGAAGCTGCAAAAAAAGCCTTCTGGTTTAAAAAATTCATTGCAGAGCTAGATGTAATACCATCAGATGCCATCACAGTCTACTGCGATAATAATGGCGCCATAGCTCTTGCTAAGGAGCCAAGATCTCATCAGAAGTCCAAGCACATAGAGCGGCGTTTTCACCTCATACGCGACTACCTCGAAAAGAAATATGTGGAGGTGCAGAGAGTAGACTCCGCAGACAACGTGGCGGACCTGCTCACTAAGCAGTTAAATCAGCAGAAGACTGAAGCCCACCTTGAGAAGATGGAACTTAGGTATATATCTGATTGGTTTTAGTGCAAGTGGGAGATTGTTAGATGTATGCCCTAGAAGCTAATCTGGCTGACACATTATTAATTCTGGGACATAAATTTATACTTGACTTTATTATTATTGAATAATAAATGGGCATCTTTTCATTCATATTGTTTATGTGTCTATGAATCGTCCAAGAAATTAATAAGATGATGATACATATTCTCAAGAGTTTAGAATTTGAGCCATGTATCATTGGTGATTAATTTCTAAATGCTTCTGATCAATGGATCATCACGAGGACAGTGATCGATCCGATCAGTGCACAGATCGCTTTTCTTATGGATAGACGAGACTCGAGTCCACAGTGTAGAGACACTGAAGTGATAGTGCAGGTGCTTGTTAGAGAACAAGGGTACTGAGCGTGACCAAGACAAGAAGTCACTTGGATGTCTATCCACTCGTCAGTGACTTACTTGATATTGCAGTAGTGTAACTGGTCCTTTGACCTGCGGTGGTTCGGCTACTCACAGTGAGGTTATTGTAGTTTGACTACACATATATATGGTCTCTAGTCATATGGGTCCTTGTAATGTAGATTGGCTGCAGTAGGTTTACTATAGGAGTAGGGTATGCACCTACATGGAATCTATCGACCTTGATAGATGAGGAGCGATCCTATGTGATTTATTAGACTGAGTTCTAAGACCTTGGCCAGGGCAGTAATATACAGTGGAGAAAGAGTTTTTCACTATCAGACTCAAGTCGAATAAATCTAGACATATGACAGACGACGGGGTTTGACGAGTTATCCATGATCTCCGGTCTGTAGGGATCTACGATAGAAGGACTGTATCATACGATAACTGCACCTAGAGATTCATCATTCTATTCTGCTGGGTAGCCACTATATACTGATAGGTGTCACTGGTGGATGGTGAGACTCACAGGGATCATCTCGATGGTCGATAATCCTTGGTGAGTTGAGTTGAAATTGTTTCAACCTATTGAAAGAAGTTTTCAATGATATTATGATAGAGATCGCAATATATCTCGCTACCAGTCAGAATAGAACCTATGGGGTCACACACATTAGAAGTATTGATCGATCCGATGGTTGAATTGTGATTAAGAATCACATATGATCAATTAGATTGATAAATGGATAACCCGCTAAAAGTTAGTGGTTAGAAGAAAGAATAATTGCAATCGGATTGCAATTTAATTTAATTAATTGGACTTGATCATGAGTACTACTTGGAGTAGGATTCTTGGAGTCCTAATTGGATTAGAATTTCAAATTAAATTAGAGTCCTACTTGGAGTAGGATTTCTAAAGTCCTAATTGTCTTAGGGCTAAAATTGAAACAAGTCCTGATTAGATTAGGATTTTCTTAAGTCCTAATTAATTAATCTAATTAATCAAATGACTTCTAATTGGATTAGAATTGAAGAGTTCAATTAAGTCATGGTTCAATTAAATTCTAATTGGATTTGGATTTGGAGGAATTAAATTGGGTGCACTTAATCCTATTTTGAATATGATTGGACCTAGAACTAGTTCTAACCCAATCCCCACTTAATTTGATTAAGTAGGGCCAACCATATGGGAGAAGAGGGAGGGGCCTACGCCCCTCCCTTGGCTAGTGGCGTGAAGGAAAAAGGAGGGGCCATGCCCCTCCTATTTTGAATTCACAAAGGGATAAAGATGAGCTCCTAAAATTTAGGAGCTCATCTCTATCCACACACCATAAAAGAGGGGTTCAAAGAGGCTCCGAATTTTTCATGATTTTTCTTGAGATTTTTGGCAGCAAGGAACCTCCTTCCATTCCTCCTTTCAGCCACAAGGAAGCAAGGAAAAAGAAGCTCTTGGCGTGGTCTACTTCATCCCTTTCCTTGGTTCCAACGCGAAGGAAAAAAGAAAAGGCTGCGGGTTTTTGTTCTCCTTCCATTGAACCATCCTTCTTCTTCCTCCTCCCTTAGGCATTCAACAGTTGATTGATAGGGAGGATATCAGCCATCAATAGCCTTCTCTGCAAGGGAGCTAGCATCCCGGGGAGATCCAAAGGCTTCGATCGACTTACTACTTCGTGTGGATACCCGTAGAGGCCAGACACGTGTGCGGCTTCCACTGAACCCTCATCAAATACCACGTGAATCAGATTTGCGGAGACCATCTACCCGCACAAGGTGAAGATCTGATCTTCTTAATCATAATTTTAAAATAATTTAATAAGAATTTAATCCTAATCTATCTATAAATATTTTTAAAATACGTTCATGCGATGAACGGGATATGCACATGTCTTTCCGCTGCATATCTAAATTTTGAATTTTCAGCGGCATGTGACAGATCCTAACAGGTGAGAGTGATGCTGGATTTGGTGGGAGGTGAAGGTTGGATTCGGAATGGGATACGGAGCTGGGAGTTTGAACGAGATGTGAGGAGTGGATGGAGCTTTGGGATCCGTGCAACTATGATGGTATGCTTTGAGATTTGAGAGACAAATAATTGAAGGGATTTTATTGTTTTTGAGATTAAAATAGGGAAATTAGATCATGTGGAAAAAGAGTTGGAACGAGTGGGAAGAAATTTAGGTGAACTTGTAAAGAGTCAGAAATGAATGGGAAGTAGTGGGTTTTGGAGAAGAGTTCTTGGAGTCGACTCTGGAGGATGAAATGATGCAGTGTCAGTTTAGGTTTTACCTAATTAAGCTTGACTCGACCTGCATACATTAAGCTTAATCAGTAAATAAATAAGTAAAACTCAAATTATCTTTAATAATTTATTAAAATGCAATGATGAAGGTAACACAATTTTTTTAGTTGAATTTACAAAATATTTGAATTAAAATAATGATAAGTGCTATGAATAAGATATTAATTTATGCATTATTTAGCATTTATCACACCCCCCAACCTACATTTTGCTAGTCCTCGAGCAAAATAAAAAAAAACTAACTCACTTTCGCAGGAATTGCAATTGCATTTACCGTATGCAATAAGGTTTTAAACCCCCAGGTGGCCCTAGTGGACGAGTTTTGTCTCGTGAGGGTTTTCGGCTCAGATACCCACAAATTGCTGTCGCTACCTAAAGAATTTATTTACTGTTTTATAAAATCTTATTTCAGATGCATAAGTGCCAATAATTTCAAAAGCACACAAAGTTTTAATTACTAAAACAGCCCAAGTTCTAGGTCAAGATGCAATTCAAGTTGAGGTTATTAAGCTTCCGTTAGAGAGTTGTAAGGTTTATTTATACTTGAGTGTTTGGTGATATCTGGACCATACACAAGCTAAGGCTTTAGATTCCCCAAAATACTGCTAAAACTAGTAGTTTCCAAGAGTTGGTCAAATAAGACCTATTCACTGATTCAAAATCATCCTATCTTGCAGGATTTCGAGAGTTGTGGATGTTTACTTTAATACCTCATGGGCTTTATCTGTAATATTTCAGTTTACTCGAATTTTTACAACGACGGCTTTCACACTATCGTCTTTTTCAAGGTCAATATTATTTTCTTTTTTTTAATTTTTATTTTGTATTTATAAATTACGCACTTTTACTCTTGTAATGATTCCTCCGTGTAGCGAGCATTTAGTCAACACTCCCACACCAGATGGCATAAGGTGTTGGGCATCAAGACTCCCCTACGAACCTATGCTCGGGTTCCTCATACAAGCCCGCTGACCTTTAACGATAGGTAGCCCTTTTCGATGTACCTGACTAAATTCACTTTTTTTTTTCTTTTTTTTTCATTTTTTTCTTCTTTTTTTATTTTTAAATAAATATAGTGAATTAGATAGGTATGATTCATCAGGACTCAAGGTTGCTACCAGACTTAACAACATAATGTTGAACCTAACCCTTATAAGTGCAGGCCATGTGTGTTGTGAAATTACAAAGTAAAAATTATCTTACAACTCGCTAAAAGAACTTTTAATAAAAAGAACTCAAATTGTCTTACTTCTGACTAGTCATTGGGATTTTTTAGATTTTATATACTTTGTGTGTTTATCATTTCAACACGAAGGCATAGAAATTAGGTTTTTTTTTGAAAAACTTATTCAAAAATGCGAAAATATGAAAAATTTCTTCAAAAATTCAAATCCTATACCCCCCAACCTAGATCAGACATTATCCTCAATATTTTTATTTTTAAAAAAATATTATATTATTATTTTTTTATTTTTATTTATTATTATTATTTTTTGTATATTTTTTTAATTGTGGACGAAGATATGATGCATATGAAGGATGGAAGCATTTTACCGTAGTTGCATCAGTAATATGAGGGATCCTGTTAGACATTGAAAAAAATGCAATAAGAAAAAAAATGCAAAAACGACCTACGAAATTGGGTTGCCTCCCAACAAGCGCTAAGTTTAACGTCTTCAGCCAGACGCAGCATATCCTTATCAAATCATACCGGGTTCATGCCGAGTTCTCCATGGAAGAAAATTTGTGGGAGACTGATTGTCGGGCAAGGAGATGACTGCTTCTATGGCCTTGTCTATATCAAAGTCAAAATGGGCCAAGCATGTTTTCAGAGGGTCATCTGCCAAAATATAGGGAAGGGCTTCTTTTACAAGATCATCCATTTTGTCTATGAGGAAGCACTCAACTTTTCTCGCAGGTTGGTCGGCTGTATTGAACACATTTAATTTTACCTTCATGCCCGTTCGACAATTGATGCACGCATTGGCTGTTGCTAAAAAGGGGCACCCAAGGATCATGGGGATTTGTTTCTTAGGACTAGGCTCATGTTCCATATCAAGGACGATGAAATCTACTGAAAAATAGAATTTGTCTACTTTGACAAGAACATCTTCAATTATCCCATGTGGTGTTTTTACAGATCGATCAGCCAATTGAAGGGATACCGAGGTTGGTTTTAACTCACCTAACCCAAGTTTCTCATAAACTGAGTAAGATAAAAGGTTGACACTTGCCCCTTGTTGCCCAGATAGACAACCCAAGAGGGGGGGTGAATTGGATTTTAAAATAATTTAGATAATTAAAACGATGTGGTTGATTAATTAAAAACTATTGCAAGTTATTTAATTAATGCTAAGTGCTGTGAGTGATGTGAGGGGAAGAAGAAGAGAGACAATCCAACACAAACACAAGGTTTTATAGTGGTTCGGAGCTAACCCTTGCTCCTACGTCCACTCCCCAAGTCTCACTTGGGAATTCACTATAACCCCCTTGGATTACAGCCGGTTGTTTTGCAAGCTCACAACCAAACTTGTTGTTTTACGAGCTCACAACGAACTCGGTCGGTTTTTCCAGGCTCACCGACTAGAACCAACCCCGATTGTTTTCCCGGGCTCACAATCAAACCCTTACACACGTTGGTTTTAACTTGGCTCACCAACCAACCTTAATCCCCTTGATTCAATCCCCCGATTGAACCAAGTAAATACAAGTTATAGAGAGAAAGGAAAATAAGCTTCTCAAAAGCAGATGTAAAACAATATAATCAAAAGAGGAGTTTAGAAGCCCTCAAACGCTTTTAAGCTGAAGTAGAGAAATGGCTTCTTGAACTCCGGTCTCCTCTCGAATGAGTAGTCGACTTGAATGCAGGAGGAGGAGGCTTTAATTGCTGGGAAGATGTAGTTGGTTACAGTAAATACTGATCTTCCCCTTTTTCGTTGAAGAGCACGTTGCAGAGCTTGAAAGCTTGAATGCTTGGAGTGGAATGGTTGTTCTCTGCCTTGCTACAGTCTTCTGTGGCTATTTAAGCCAACCCCCACGGAAACTAGCCGTTACACTGCTTTTTCTGTCCGTTCTGCACACTCTGCGCAGCCTGACAATATGACCGTTGGTGGGTTGGAGTCGACTCGCGCGATCAGGAGTCGACTCGGCTGTAGCGGGAGTCGACTCAAGCTTTTCTGGAGTCGACTCGGCAACTGTTCCAAATTTGAATTAAAGTTGCCGTCATGACTGGGAGTCGACTCGTCTTGACCCGGAGTCGACTCGCCAACTTCTGGAGCTGACCTGGCAATTTTGGAGTCGGCTCATCCACTGAAGTCCGTGGATCCAATTTTGAATTTTGTCCACTCGAGTCGACTCGACTGTCCTTGGAGTCGACTCGAATCTCAGAGCCCGAACTCCCGATTCTCTGTCTTTTGGCTCATCCAGTCTTGGAGTCGACTCGAACTTCCTTGGAGTCGACTCGGCTCTTAGTTTCCGAAAGTTGGTCTTCTGCCTTTTGACGTGAAGCTTGTCTTGGAGTCGACTCGAGCTGTCTGGGAGTCGACTCGAATCTCAGACTCGAAAACTGCTCTCTGACTTTTCTTTGTGTACCTCTTGGAGTCGACTCTTACTACCCTGGAGTCGACTCGTTGAACATTGGAGTCGACTCGCGCACTTCAGGAGTCGACTCGTTGACAGGTTCTGAGATGAGAATTTCTGTTCTTCTTTCTGTTCTCAGTCGGAGTCGACTCGTACTAGTCTGGAGTCGACTCGAGCTCGTGCCAGTGAACTTGATACGCTTGGAGTCGACTCGTGATACTCGGGAGTCGACTCGAGTCTCAGACTTTGGTTCAGCAGACTTCTTAACTTATCCAAAATACTATGAACCAAATCTAGAGACACTTGGACAGGATTTTCACTGAAACACTCAATTGAATTCATTAGTAATCACAAGATATACTCAAATGCTTTGAGCTCATCAAAATCAAATGGGGTTTTAATCAATCACTCCACAATCTCCCCCTTTTTGATGATGACAAAACTTTGAGTATATGTAAAATGACTTGCTCAATAAATAATGAAATAAAATCCATAAATGAATTCAAATGTCTGATAATTTAATTTATCCAAGTTTGAAAGGAGTGAAACAACAAATTTCGGAGTTAAAGCTCCCCCTTTCATTTGGAATTATATAAGCCTTCATATTATGCAATCAATTGTTTGGCTTATATGTCATTAATGATTTAGCTTGATTAAAATTCAGATTCTCCCCCTCAACATATGCATTCAACTATGTTTTGATTCTCTGAATTTTCTTTTAATGCTTTGAAGTTTTTGAACTGAATTTTTTGTTTTTAGAGGGAAAATCTATCAATTTGTTCTTGAGTAGGATTCAGCTAATCTCCGAATATCCCTTGAATAGATTCTGGAGATTACTCCATTAGGAGCCCCAAAAGAGAGATAATGAGCCTCGAGGTACCGAATCCACTTAGAACAAATTTGTGTGTGTTTTTAAGAGTTTATCTTTTTATTTATTTCCATTGATTTCTTTTACATATTTTTTTCATATTTTTCCCTTTTTACACATTTTATACATATTTCTCCCCCTTTTTGTCATCATACCAAAAAGGAGGTAATCAACCACAATCAATGGCACAACCAATCATCAAATGGCACATAATTGAAGATAAGATGTCTACTCATTGTATTGATATGAATTGAAGTAGATTTGAGCATACAATAAGTAAAGTAAAACAATACAAAACAGAACTCAAACACATCTATGTCCTCCTCGAGGATGAAGCTCCCCCTCTCGAGGATGCATCTCCTCCTCTGGAGGATGTGGCTCCTCCTCTCGAGGATGGTGCTCCTCCTCTCAATCGGCTCTGCTCCATGAGGAGGGTGACTGCATCTGTGACATGGCCAAGCTGTGTGATGATAGACGTGGTGGCTCTGCTATGTGTAGTGGAGAGCTCTGTCACCGACGCCTGAAGCCCAGTCACCGATGTCTGAAGTGCGTCCAGCTTGTCGATGAGTACATTCGACAAGCGCTCGGCCCCCTCGGTGGTGGTGTGCATGTCACGACCTATCTCCTCTCGCATCTGTCGAGTGGAGCTCGTGACCTCACTCATGCTGTGGAACTGGGCCTGGACCAAACTCCGGACATTGTAGATCTCTTCCCGTACATGAGCCGTCATGTCAGTCACGGCTGTCAAGGAAGGGACCAACTGAGAAGATACGGGTGCAGGAGTGGGAGCAGGCACCGCACCTCGGAGCTCCCGAAGCAGCTCATCCCTCACCTCTCTGACTATCTCCTGTCGCAGCTCCCGGAGCTGCTCAGGATCAATCCGGACTGCCATAGAGGGTGGTGCCGAGGAGGAAGGTCCGACGGAGGTGGTAGGAGCAGGAGGAGTGGATGGAAGGTCTGGATGGTCTGGAAGGTCTGGGTAGTCTGAATCGGGCTCAGGACTGGGTGAAGGTCTGGTGGTCTGAGCGGTGAGGGTAGACTTCCTAACCCATACCCCCTCTCTCTTCCGAAACCCCATCCTGTGCATGGTCCCCGTACACAAGCGATCTGTCCATCGCAATGCACGAGAGGGTTCCCTCTCAGGAATGGGAATCTCGTACTCCCTAAAGAGAAGAGTAAAAATCATGCCGTATGGGAGGGTGAGCCTAGGTCTATCTAGGGGCTCACACATATACCTATAGATGAGTTTGGAGAAGTTGACCGGGGTGTCCTGAAGAATGTAAGACATAATAGCTAGGTCCCTCTCATTTACAAAATCAAATCTTCCTGTCTTAGGGAAGATGGACCTGGACAGAATACTCAAAAGGATTCTCACTTCAATAGAAAGTGAGCTAGCAGATACCTCGTCTAGGGGGGACTGAGGTGGATGCCCTAAGACGACCGTAAGGGCCTCAACTCTATCCTCAGGGTGTGCGGGAGCCACCCCTACTAATGGAAGGTGGAGGATGTGGGCAATGAGATCCTCCGTGACACGCACAGGGACACCTACTACTGTGCCCTCGATACCTCCATCTCCCCGATGGACGGTACTATAAAACTCTTGAACAAGGCCAGGGTAAGTGGGAAGGTCCAAAGTGAGGAAGTACTCTAGGCCCTGGGCTCTAAGCTGATCACCTATGGTGAACCCTTCCCGGGAGAGATAGTCAAAGTCGACATACCTCCCGGTGGTGACGGCCTTCCCGGCCAACGGCCTTGCGGGAACCGCCCTAGGCGGGGAACGAGCCGGAGGTGGTTGCCTCGCGGGATCGTGCCGCGCCTTGGAGCGCCGCTCGGGACCGGCCTCGGGACGGGACCTCTTCCTAACCACGGTCTTACGAGGCATCTTGACCTAAACGGGAAAAAACACCTAAAGGACGGAGAAAGGTCGACAGAGGAGACTCGGGACGGACCGGAGACGACCTAGGAACGGACGAAAACCCTAAGAACCGGTGAAAAATCGACCGAACAGAGGTTGGAGACGATCGGGGACGACCTAGGAGTCGGCTCTAGGGCTTTTTGAACAGTGGCGGCTTGAAAGAAAAGTGTTTGCAAAACGACAAACCTAGGGTTAAAAAGTCGGATCCCGACTGCGAGTCGACTCCCCTGAGTCGCGAGTCGACTCGACCTCGAGTCGACTCCAGAATATGCGCGAGTCGACTCTCCTTATGCGCCTGTAGACTTCGAGTCGACTCCCGACAATGTGCGAGTCGACTCCCCCTCAGCTGCCATCTTTGCGAGTCGACTCCCGCAAATGCGCGAGTCGACTCCCCCTTAGGAGCCGACTCTGAAACTTACTCGAGTCGTCTCTAACCTTGGCATGCACCTAAAAGTCATGCTATAACCGTGCCAAATGAGGGAAAATCACCTAATTGGGATCTGATTTGATGATCATTGAATAGAAACTCTATTTTAACCGCATTCTAATCATCAAAATCAATTAATCTAGTGGAAACTCCCACTAGGATGGATCAATCACTCCTAATCCCCTCCTAAGCACGCTAAACCTCTCTTCACTTAGGGATTTTGTAAAAATATCTGCTAATTGATTATCAGTACAAACAAATTGGAGTAACACATCACCATTCAATACATGATCTCTTATGAAGTGATGTCTTATCTCAATGTGTTTAGTTCTTGAATGTTGAATTGGATTTTTAGTTAGATTTATGGCACTTGTATTATCACAATTAATGGGGATTTTATCTTGTTTAATGCCATAATCTTCTAATTGTTGTTTAATCCACAAGATTTGAGCACAACAACTCCCGGCTGCCACATATTCAGCTTCTGTAGTGGATAATGCAACCGAGTTTTGTTTCTTGCTAAACCATGAGATTAGGTTTTCTCCTAGAAACTGACACGACCCGCTGGTACTTTTTCTATCAAGCTTACATCCAGCGAAGTCTGAATCTGTGTACCCTATTAAGTTTAGGCTAGATTCTTTAGAGTACCATAGTCCTATGTTCTTAGTTCCTATTAAGTATTTAAAAATTCTCTTAACTGCAGCTAGGTGTGATTCTTTAGGATTAGCCTGATATCTAACACACATGCAAACACTAAACATAATATCAGGTCTACTTGCAGTAAGATATAGTAAAGATCCTATCATACCTCTATAAAGTTTTTGATCTACAGATTTACCTGATTCATCTTGATCTAATTTGCATGATGAGCTCATGGGGGTGCTGATTGATTTGTTTCCTTCCATATCAAACTTCTTGAGCATCTCCTTGACATATTTTGCTTGATTGATGAAGATGCCTCCTTCAGATTGTTTGATTTGAAGCCCGAGGAAGTAGTTCAGCTCTCCCATCATGCTCATCTCAAACTCACTCTGCATCAAATCAGCAAACTCTTCGCAGAGGCGATTGTTAGTAGCACCGAAAATGATATCATCAACATAAATCTGTACTAATAGCATCTCCTTATTTTGCTTTTTCAGAAATAATGTTGTGTCTACATTTTCCCTAGAGAATTCATGTTCTAATAGGAATTTACTAAGTCTCTCATACCATGCTCTAGGTGCTTGTTTTAATCCATAAAGTGCTTTGTTCAGTTTATACACATGATTAGGGTATTGATGATTTTCAAAACCAGGAGGTTGTTCTACATACACTTCCTCATTAATATACCCATTTAAAAATGCACTTTTTACATCCATTTGAAATAGTTTGAAATTCTTAGAGCATGCATATGCTAATAATAGTCTAATAGCCTCAAGTCTAGCTACGGGAGCAAAGGTTTCATCAAAATCTATGCCTTCTTCTTGATTATAACCCTTTGCCACTAGTCTAGCCTTATTCCTTATAACAATTCCATTTTCATCTAGCTTATTTTTATATATCCATTTTGTACCTATAATTGGATATTCAGAAAGCCTCTCTACTAGATCCCACACTTTGTTTCTAGTAAATTGGTTTAGTTCTTCTTGCATTGCATTTATCCAATTTACATCATTTTCGGCTTCTTCTATATGTTTGGGCTCAAAGTGTGAAACAAAAGCTAGATGGTTATTCAAATTTCTAAGTGAAGCTCTAGTCCTAACCGGTTGAGATGGATCATCTAGAATGAGTTCCTTAGGATGCCCGTGAGCATACCTCCAAGCTTTTGTTAGCCCATGATCCACAATAGGCTCTTGACTTGATGATGCTTCTTCAATCAATTTTTGATTATCATCTTGTAGTCCCATCTCATCTATCTTTTCTTCAAGTATTTCAACATCATCATCAAAATTAACTTTCTTACTAGAGGAGATGTCACTAGAGTCATCAAATACTACATGTATAGATTCTTCTATGACTAAGGTTCTTTTATTAAAGACTCTATAGGCTTTACTAGCTGTAGAATAACCTAAGAATATTCCTTCATCAGATTTAGGGTCAAATTTTCCTAGATTATCTTTCCCATTATTATGCACAAAACACCTACATCCAAAAACATGAAAATAATTAACCTTTGGTTTTCTGTTTTTCCACAGTTCATAAGGTGTTTTCTTTATAATGGGTCTTAATAAAACTCTATTTAATATGTGACAAGAGGTATTAATGGCTTCTCCCCAAAAGTACTTAGGGAGGTTACTTTCACATAACATAGTCCTAGCCATTTCCTCTAGTGTTCTATTCTTCCTTTCCACAACTCCATTTTGTTGTGGTGTCCTAGGTGCAGAAAAATTATGGGTTATCCCCTTTTTACTACAAAATTCGTCAAATAATTGATTTTCGAATTCGGTACCATGGTCACTTCTAATGGCTATGCTGAAGACTCTCTAGCATTTGTTACTTCCTTATGGAACTTCTTAAACATAGAAAATGCTTGATCCTTATGCGCTAGAAACATGACCCATGTGTACCTAGAGTAATCATCTACTATAACTAGACCATATTTATTTCCACCTAGGCTTGTTGTTCTAGTTGGACCAAATAGGTCCATGTGTAGTAATTCTAGAGGCCTAGAAGTAGAGACACATTTTATGGATTTAAAAGAGTTCCTAGATTGTTTGCCAAATTGACATGCTTCACATATTTTGTTCTTTTCAAATTTTAATTTTGGCAAACCTATTACAGAGTCTCTTTTAACTAGTTTAGTTATTGTGTCCATGCTTGCATGACCTAACTTACGGTGCCATAACCAACTAGCATCATTATCTTTAGTTTCATTTACAACTAGACATTGGTTATGTTTTGCAAGATCTTCTAGGTCTACAACATATACATTTCCACGTCTAATTTCTTTAAAAACTAAACTATTATCATTAGGATTTGTTATAATGCATAGTGATGGTTTAAACATAACATCATATCCTTTATCACATAATTGACTAATGCTTAACAAGTTATGCTTAAGACCATCAACATATCTAACATTATCTATAAAAGTAGAAGGAGTGATTTGAACTTTACCAATACCAATGATGTGACCTTGGTTGTTGTCTCCAAACGTCACAGCACCTCCCTTCTTAGCTTCAAGGGTGAAAAATTGATCTTTATCACCCGTCATGTGCCTTGAGCAGCCACTATCCAAATACCAGCAGTTTTTGTTGACTTTGGCTGCAAGACACTCCTACACAAGCAAATCATGTCATCTTAGGTACCCAAGTTTTCTTGGGTCCTTCATGGTTAGTCAAGTTGGTTCCTTTTGGAACCCATACCTTTTTAATTTTTCTTTTAGTTTTACTTTTCCTAAAATTACACACATTTGCTTTATGACCTACTGTACCACAACAAAAGCAAGTTATTTTCTTAATTTTAGTTTCCCCAGCTTTAACAAAGAAGTTACTAAGAAGTTTTTGTTTATTTCTTGGTTTATATCCTAAACCCGCTTTATTAAATACTGCTCGTTGACTATTTAGTATCATGTTTAATTTTTCAGAACTATATGTAAATTTTTCAACTAAGAGTTTGTATTTGTTAAGTTCTTTAGTTAGTGTTTGATTTTCTGCTTTTAGATCATTAAGTTCTTTTGTAAGATCCTTATCTAAGGTTTGTTTATATTTTTTAAGTTCTGAAAATTCCTTAGTTAGTTTTTCATTATCTTTAGTTAAGGTGTTAGTCTTTTGAGTTAAAAGTTGGTTGCTTGTTTTAAGTTCTATATTTTCTTTGGTGATTAAGTCCTTATCCTTAACTAATTTATCGTATTTATGTAGGTATGATTGATTAGCTATTTTCAGTTCTTTATTCTTAAGATTTATAGCCTTATATTCTACCATTAATTCATTAAATGCATCATAAAGTTCATCAAAAGAAAAATCAAGATGCGTATCGGAAGTTACCTCGTTTTCGTTGGCCATGAAGCAGAAATTGGCCTTCTCTTCTTGTTCATCATCTGATGAGGAGGATGATGAGTCGGAGTCGGATAGTGTAGTGACAAGAGCCTTCTTCTTCTTGTACTTACTCCCCTTCTTCAGTAAGGGGCACTCTGCTCTTATGTGACCCGGCTTCTTGCACTCGTAACACCCAATCCCCTCGTTTTCCCTTTCCTTACCTTTGACCTTGCGGTAGAAATTTGAGGGGCCTCTCCTTTGATGATAGGACTTCTTGTGGTTGATGAATCTCTTGAACTTGCGCACAAGAAGAGCCTCACCATCATCTTCCTCATGTTCTTCTTCTTCACTGCTGCTACTGCAAGACAAGTCCTTGTTAGATGAAGTAGATTTAAGTGCTATTACCTTTTTCTTATGGGAGGACTCTTCTTCGCTGTGTTGCTTCATGGTTAGCTCGTGAGTCATTAGGGATCCAAGGAGCTTTTCGAGTGGAAGCTTGTTCAAGTCTTTAGCTTCTTGGATTGCCGTCACCTTGGCTTCCCATGACCTTGGTAGACAGCGAAGTATTTTCCTGACAAGATCACTGTTAGTATAGCTCTTGCCAAGGCTTTTTAGGCCATTGACAATGTCAGTAAACCTAGTGAACATGCTAGTGATTGTCTCATTAGAATCCATCTTAAATAGTTCATACTTATGAACCAATATATTAATTTTGGATTCTTTAACTTGATTCGTGCCCTCATGGGTCACTTCAAGTCTATCCCAGATCTCTTTTGCAGAGTTGCAAGTAGAGACCCTATTGAATTCATTTCTATCTAAGGCACAATAAAACACATTCATAGCTTTAGAGTTTAGTTGTGCCTTCCTCATGTCATGTTCATCCCAATCCGTTTCTAGTTTGGGTACCTTGACACTATCTACATATATGGATGGGATGTATGGGCCATTTACTACAATGGTCCACATCTCATAGTCTTGGGCTTGGATGAATATTCTCATCCTAGCCTTCCAGTATGAGTAGTCGGATCCATTAAAGAAAGGGGGTCTTTGGGTGGACTGACCCTCAATGTGGGAAGATCCAAATGGGGTTATCATTTTGATCTTTTAACTCTTGGGTGGAAGAGTTTTAGGCTCTGATACCACTTGTTGCCCAGATAGACAACCCAAGAGGGGGGGTGAATTGAGTTTTAAAATAATTTAGATAATTAAAACGATGTGGTTGATTAATTAAAAACTATTGCAAGTTATTTAATTAATGCTAAGTGCTGTGAGTGATGTGAGGGGAAGAAGAAGAGAGACAATCCAACACAAACACAAGGTTTTATAGTGGTTCGGAGCTAACCCTTGCTCCTACGTCCACTCCCCAAGTCTCACTTGGGAATTCACTATAACCCCCTTGGATTACAGCCGGTTGTTTTGCAAGCTCACAACCAAACTTGTTGTTTTACGAGCTCACAACGAACTCGGTCGGTTTTCCCAGGCTCACCGACTAGAACCAACCCCGATTGTTTTTCCGGGCTCACAATCAAACCCTTACACACGTTGGTTTTAACTTGGTTCACCAACCAACCTTAATCCCCTTGATTCAATCCCCCGATTGAACCAAGTAAATCCAAGTTATAGAGAGAAAGGAAAATAAGCTTCTCAAAAGCAGATGTAAAACAATATAATCAAAAGAGGAGTTTAGAAGCCCTCAAACGCTTTTAAGCTGAAGTAGAGGAATGGCTTCTTGAACTCCGGTCTCCTCTCGAATGAGTAGTCGACTTGAATGCAGGAGGAGGAGGCTTTAATTGCTGGGAAGATGTAGTTGGTTGCAGTAAATGCTGATCTTCCCCTTTTTCGTTGAAGAGCACGTTGCAGAGCTTGAAAGCTTGAATGCTTGGAGTGGAATGGTTGTTCTCTGCCTTGCTACAGTCTTCTGTGGCTATTTAAGCCAACCCCCACGGAAACTAGCCGTTACACTGCTTTTTCTGTCCGTTCTGCACACTCTGCGCAGCCTGACAATATGACCGTTGGTGGGTTGGAGTCGACTCGCGCGATCAGGAGTCGACTCGGCTGTAGCGGGAGTCGACTCAAGCTTTTCCGGAGTCGACTCGGCAACTGTTCCAAATTTGAATTAAAGTTGCCGTCATGACTGGGAGTCGACTCGTCTTGACCCGGAGTCGACTCGCCAACTTCTGGAGCTGACCTGGCAATTTTGGAGTCGGCTCATCCACTGAAGTCCGTGGATCCAATTTTGAATTTTGTCCACTCGAGTCGACTCGACTGTCCTTGGAGTCGACTCGAATCTCAGAGCCCGAACTCCCGATTCTCTGTCTTTTGGCTCATCCAGTCTTGGAGTCGACTTGAACTTCCTTGGAGTCGACTCGGCTCTCAGTTTCCGAAAGTTGGTCTTCTGCCTTTTGACGTGAAGCTTGTCTTGGAGTCGACTCGAGCTGTCTGGGAGTCGACTCGAATCTCAGACTCGAAAACTGCTCTCTGACTTTTCTTTGTGTACCTCTTGGAGTCGACTCTTACTACCCTGGAGTCGACTCGTTGAACATTGGAGTCGACTCGCGCACTTCAGGAGTCGACTCGTTGACAGGTTCTGAGATGAGGCTTTCTGTTCTTCTTTCTGTTCTCAGTTGGAGTCGACTCGTACTAGTCTGGAGTCGACTCGAGCTCGTGCCAGTGAACTTGATACGCTTGGAGTCGACTCGTGATACTCGGGAGTCGACTCGAGTCTCAGACTTTGGTTCAGCAGACTTCTTAACTTATCCAAAATACTATGAACCAAATCTAGAGACACTTGGACAGGATTTTCACTGAAACACTTAATTGAATTCATTAGTAATCACAAGATATACTCAAATGCTTTGAGCTCATCAAAATCAAATGGGGTTTTAATCAATCACTCCACACCCCTAGATCTAAGAGTGCTCGATCAATGAAATTATTGCCTAAGACACACGAGTGCTGGGAACCCGCCCATGCCGCAGAAAATTAAAAAAATTTCAGATGGCAGCGGAAGAGGCATAAGCGGGATCAACGTTCATCTCATGAACGTTGTTCAAAAACTGTTCGTAGATAGATTAGGATTAAAAACTTTTAACTACATTAGGAAAATCAGATCTTCACCTTGTGCAGGTAGATGATCACTGCAAACTGAAGTTCGTGGTTTAGGATGAAGGTTCGCTTGAAGCCGCACACGCGTCCGGCCTCTACGGGTATCCACATGAAGTAGAGAACCGATCAAAGCTTTCTTGTCTCCCCAAGGTGCTAGCTCCCTTGCAGAGACAACTTTGGATGGCTGATTTCCTCCCTTTCAATCAACTCTTGAATCTCAGAGGGAGGAGGAAGAAGGAGTGTTTTTGAAGAAGAACCAAAAGCTAGATGCGGCCTTTTCTTTCCCTTGCGTTGGAAGAAGGAAGGGAGAAGGGAGGAGGCCGCCAACACTTTCTTTTCCTTTCCCTTGCTTGCGGCTGAAACCAAGAGGAGGAAGGGGGCTCACGGCACAAGGGAGAAGAGGGCTTCAATGAATGCCCTAGGTGCTGCCCCATACCCCTTTAAAAAGCAAGTGGAGCTCCTAACTTTTAGGAGCTCCTTGATAACATTCCAAGAGGGGCGCCGGCCCCTCTTGCTTGCCGCACCAAGGAAGAAGGCCCCTATTTGGTTTAGTCCTAATCTCATTAGGCTTTAACCAAATCATAAACCATTTGGGTTTAATCTAGGTAAGTCCTAATCTAATTAGAACTCAAATGAATTATGACTTAATTGAACTCTTCAATCCTAATCCAATTAGGAGTCTTGTTAATTCATTAGATTAATAATTAATTAGAACTTAAGAAATTCTAATCCAATTAGGATTTATTCAATTTTAGTTCTAATCCAATTAGGACTCTAATTTGAATTCGAAGTCCTAATTCAATTAGAACTTCTAGGAATCCTATTCTAAGTAGGAATCCAAATTGAATTCAAAATCCTAATTCAATTAGGATTGTAGAAATCCTACTCCAAGTAGGACTCCCAGTCCTAGTCCAAGTAGGATTCTCAGTCCGAATTCAATTAGGACTCCAGGAATCCTATTCTAAGTAGGATTCGTGTTTTAAGTCCAATTAATCAATTCCCATTATTCCTTCTTCAACTGATTATCAATCGGATTGATTACTCGTAATTCATAATCACATTTCAACCATCGGATCGGTCAATACCTCTAGTGTGTGTGATCCTATAGATTCTATTCTGACTGATAGTGAGATATATTGTGATCTCTATCGTAATATCGTTTAAAACTCCTTTCAAAGGATTTTCCAACTCAACTCATTAGGGTTTATTGATCATCAAGATATTCCCTGTGAGTCTCACCATCCACCAGTGACACCTAGCAGCATGTAGTGACTATCTAGCAGAATGGAATAATGAACCTCTAGGTGCAGTTATCGTATGATACAGTCCTACTATCGTGGATCCCTACAGGACGGAGGTCATGGACAACTCGTCAAACTCAATCGTCTGTCATATGTCAAGATTTATTCGACTTAAGTTCGAGAGTGGAAAATTCTTTCTCCACTGTGCATACTGCCCCGGCCGAGGTCTTACGAACTCAGTCTTATAAATCACATAGGATCTCTCTTTATCTACCAAGGTCGATAGGTTCCATATAGGTGCATACCCTACTCCTACAGTGAACCTACTGCAGCCAATCTACACTACATGGATCCGTATATCTAGAGACCATGTATACGTGCAGTCAAACTACAATAACCTCACTGTGAGTAGCCGAAGCACCGCAGGTTAAAGGACCAGTCACACTACTGCAACATCATTCAAGTCACTGACGAGTGGATAGACATCCAAGTGATTTCTTGTCTTGGTCACGCTCAGTACCCTTGTTCTTTAACAAGCACCAGCACTATTACTTCAGTGTCGCCACACCGTGGACTCAAGTCTCGTCCATCCACAAGGAAAGCAATGTGTGCACTGATCTCATCGGATCGATCACCGTCCTCGTGATGATCCATCGATCAGGAGCATTTAGAAATTAATCACCAATGATACATGGCTCAAATTCTCAACTCTTGAGAATATGCATCATCATCTTATTAATTTCTTGGACGATTCATAGACACATAAACAATATGAATGAAAAAGATGTCTTTTATTTATTCAATAATAAATAGTCAAGTACAAAATTATGTCCTAGAATTAATAATGTGTCAGCCAGATTGGATTCTAGGGCATACATCTAACAATCTCCCGCTTGCACTAAAGCCAATCAGTCATATATCTAAGTCCCATCTTCTCAAGGTAGGCTTCAGTCTTTTGCTGACTTAGCTGCTAAGTGAACGGGTCCGCCACGTTGTCCGCGGAGTCTACTCTCTGCACCTCGACATATTTCTTCTCAACATAGTCGCGTATGAGGTAGAAGCGCCGCTGTATATGCTTGGACTTCTGATGAGACCTTGGCTCCTTAGCAAGAGCTATGGCGCCATTATTATCGCAGTAGAGTGTTATGGCATCTGATGACATCACATACAATTCTGCAATGAATTTTTTGAACCAGAAGCCTTTCTTAGCAGCTTTAGAGGCGGCGATGTATTCAGCTTCCATGGTAGAATCAGTAATGATCGGTTGTTTAGAACTTTTCCAATTTACCGTACCAACATTGCACAAGAATACATATCCAGATGTTGACTTTCTATCATCGATATCAGTCATGAAGTCTGAATCTGTATACCCTTCTACCTTTAATTCTGATGTTCCTTCAAAGACCAAGAATAAATTTTTAATTCTTCTTAAGTACTTAAGAATATTCTTCACAGCTGTCCAGTGCTCTTCACCTGGATTTGACTGATATCTGCTAGTGACACTCACAGCAAGGGCTATATCAGGTCGTGTACACAGCATGGCATACATTAGGCTCCCTATTGCCGATGCATAAGGAATCTTGCTCATGCATTGAATCTCTTCAGATGTGTTGGGGCACATCTTCTTGGTGAGATGAATTCCATGCCTAAGAGGTAAGAGACCCCTTTTGGAGTTTTCCATGCTGAACCTTTTCAGCACTTCCTCTATGTACATTTTCTGTGATAGGCCAAGCATCCTTTTAGATCTATCTCTATAGACCTTTATCCCCAAAATATAGGATGCTTCCCCAAGGTCTTTCATGGAGAACTCTTTTGATAACCAGACCTTGACCGAGGTTAGCATGGGAATATCATTCCCTATCAAGAGAATGTCGTCCACGTACAATATGAGAAATATGACAGCACTCCCACTAACCTTCTTGTAAGCACACGGTTCCTCTTCATTTTTGATGAAATCAAACGTTTTGATTGCATCATTGAAACGAGTGTTCCAACTCCGAGATGCTTACTTTAGTCCATAAATGGACCTTTGCAGCTTGCAGACCTTATGATCTCCATCACTAGAAGTGAAACTCAAAGGCTGCTCCATATAGATATCTTCATCAAGATATTCATTTAGGAAAGCAGTTTTCACATCCATCTGCCAAATTTCATAATCATGAAATGCTACAATGGCAAGCAATGTTCGGATGGATTTCAGCATGGCTACAGGTGAAAAGGTCTCCTGATAGTCAATACCTTCGCGTTGACTGTATCCTTTCACTACTAGCCTTGCCTTATAGGTCTCTACCTTTCCATCCGAACCTATCTTTCTTTTGTAGATTCATTTGTATCCAATAGGTACAATACCTTCTGGTGGATCCACTAAAGTCCGGACTTGGTTGGAATGCATGGAGTCTAACTCAGACTTCATAGCTTCCAGCCATTTCTCGGAATCGATATCTGATATCGCCTCATCGTAGGTTTTGGGATCCTGTATGTGTTTCCTATCTTCCATGAGGAACATTTTCTTAGTATCCTCTTCAAGCATACCTAAGTATCTATCAGGAGGATGGGAGACCCTACTAGATCTGCGAGGTGGAGGAACAATGTGTACTGGCTCTCTATGAATGGGTTCTATTGGATCCATGACTCGTTGCTTTTCAGAGACTTTCTCTTCAAGCTCAATTTTTCTCCCACTGCCTCTATCAAGGATAAACTGTTTTTCCAAGAAGATGGCATGTCGGCTTACAAACACATTGTGATCCTCTGAGACGTAAAAATTATATCCTAATGACACTTTAGGATATCCTATAAAACGAGCACTTATGGTCCTAGCCTCTAGCTTGTCCGCCTGTAGTTGCTTGACGTGGGCCGGACATCCCCAAATTTTGAGATGACTAAGACTTGGTTTCTTACCATGCCATATCTCATACGGTGTGGTAGGAACGGATTTAGAGGAAACTCTATTCAGTAGATAAATTGCGGTAAGTAAGGCATCTCCCCAAAGAAACATAAGTAAATCAGTGAAGCTCATTATGGACCGGACCATATCAAATGAAGTCCAATTTCTCCTCTCTGACACCCCGTTGAGTTGAGATGTACCCGGAGAAGTCCATTGTGAGACTATGCCATTCTTCTTGAGATAGTCTCGGAATTCTCCACTAAGGTATTCTCCTCCTCGATCTGATCGAAGAGCCTTAAGGAGTTTTCCAGTTTGTTTTTCTACGTTTCTGAACTCTTTAAACTTTTCAAAAGATTCAGATTTGTGTCTCATAAGATACACATACCCATATCGTGAATAATCATCGGTAAAGGTAATGAAGTACGAATAACGACCCCTGCCTTGCACATCGAATGGGCCACACACATCTGTGTGTACCAGGATAAGTATTTCAGTGGTCCTCTCCCCATGTCCTACAAAGGGCACTCTAGCCATTTTTTCTATGTGTGTACCAGGATAAGTATTTCAGGAAGTCAATGAGCCGAGAAGCCCATCTTTATTCATTTTATTCATTCTATCCTCTCCAATATGGCCAAGCCTAAGGTGCCACAAATACTTCTGGTTTATCTCATCCCTGGATCTCTTGGATCCTTTGGCACTCACTTCTTGCTCAGACATATTTACAGATACATCCATATGCAAATGATAGAGATTGTCAATCATAAAACCACGTGCGACTATTTTATTTCTAAAATAAATAGAACAGCAGTCTTTGTCAAATGTAAAAACATGACCTTTCTGTGCTAGACATGAAACAGAAATCAAATTTTTGCTAGCAGCAGGTACATAATAACAGTCTCTAAGTAATAAATTAAAACCAGACGGTAGTCGCAGAGGGTAGATGCTCACAGCCACAGCGGCAACTTTTGTCCCGTTGCCAACCCGAAGGGTTACCGCACCTTCCGCCAGCCTTCTATTTTTCTTTAGACCCTGCATAGTAGTGCACAAGTGAGCACTAGAACCAGAATCTATAACCCAACTTGAAGTAGAGGAAACCGTAAGGTTAGTTTCAATCATGAGCAAGTCTAACATACCTTCTGAAGGTGTGTCTGCCTTCTTGTTCTTCATGCTCTCGAGGTATGAAGGACAGTTCCTCTTCCAGTGGCCGTCGACATTGCAGTGGAAACATTTTCCTTTGTCATTAGCCTTTTTCTTTTGAACTTTCTTCTTTGGCTTCTTGTCTTTCTTCTGCTTCTTTGCAGGCTTCTTTTTCTTCCAAGTAGACTTTCTCTTGAAATCAGAAGTCAACTCGGCAGCAAGGACATTGCCGCTTGAACCTTTCAAGGCTCCCTCAGCAGTTACCAACATGTTTAACAGTTCAGTTTTAGTGCATTCAATCTTATTCATGTGGTAGTTTACTATAAACTGTCCAAATGAATCAGGAAGGGATTGCAGGATCAGATCTACTTGCAATTCCTTGTGCATGTTCATACCGAGCTTCTCAAGCTCCTCTAGGTCCTTGATCATAGTCAGACCGTGATCATGGACAGACTGCCCCTCGCGCATCTTTGCTTTGAAGAGCCACTTGGACACTTCAAAATGAGTTGTGCGACTCTGCTCACCATACAACTCTTGCAGGTCTGCCAGTATGTCCCTAGCAGTCTTCATATTCTCATGCTGGCATTGGAGTTCATTGGACATGGATGCCATGATGTAGCACTTGACCCTAATGTCATCGTCTGTTCACTTTTCATGCATTGCACGCTGATCAGCGGTCGGACGTGCTGGTAATGTGGGGATATCATTGTCGAGCACATAGCCTATTTTCTCGCAACTCAGAACGATTTTGAGGTTTCTAAGCTAGTCTCTGTAATTGGTACCGGTCAGTCGGTTGGTCTCAAGAATACGGGGCAAAGGGTTTGAGGCTGACATTGTGATTTGCAAAGAGTAAATATTCTAGTTAGATTTTTGTACTTGATCCTAACTTGTTTAGGGTCTTTTAGAACAAATGTACCTCCCACTATTTTTCTCGAATTCCTCACACTCTTCTGGTAGAAAAATGGAAATCCTACACGACTAGGATTTCTAGTGGGTACTGCGGTCCCACCGATTTACATGCCACCTCACCTAACAGTTATTGGTGACACATAAATGGATGAGTGTACAACTCTTGTACAATGCTTCTCAAGCATATTGCAGTGCTACTTGGTCTCTAAGTCATGTAGACCTCACCTAACAGTTATTGGTCCCATTCCTTAGTTAAGTCAGACCCACCGTATAACCGTAGAAATAAAGTTGTCATTGGGTCCTCACCTAACAGTTATTAGTGCCCAACCCCATCTTTATCCCTACAACATCACATGTCTATAGAGAGTTCCAGCCCTCCGATGCAACTTGCCCACTATGTCCAGCTAAGACAAGTCAACACCAGAAAAACCTTAGCAGCTCTACTACGGTGGAAGACCTATAGACTTAATATTGGTTAATCATGTCTTAGTATTTGCAACTTGAGCTCTTCATAAGAGGTAATCGAACAATTGGCTAGGTAAGCAGGTGGGAGGCTCCCCTTACTCAGAGAGTAAGGTCCTAATTAAGTAACCACCTTTCATGCTTTTCTAGACACCAATTAGATCAATTAATCTAATATGACTTGCTCATGTTGGTTCACTCTCGACTTGATTTAGGAGGTTTTAGTTTAGGTCTCATTGGGATTGGTCTACTAGATTGCATCATATGTAAATCTATCTACCCCGTTCACATACACATCACATGCAAACGGCACATCGCAGGCAGTTATAATTGCAGCAATAAATAAAAACGGAATTTAAATAGGTGATGATCATGGATTCTAATTAGGTCATATTACAAGCACATGCACGTCAATCGATCAACTTATCTTCAACTTTTGAATTGGTTCCGAGCCTCCTTGATTCGGTCCCTAATCAACTCTTGATCCAATCACCATCAACCGCTTAGATCGCCGTTCATCTCATGTACTGTCTTCGACTTGATCGTTGACGTACATTACATCACAGAAATACAACCAGATATAAAATAATAAATTACATCCCTTTTAGGAGGCACGCAGGCCTCTCAAAATATCAAATAAGTTGCATACAAGCATCTGAAAAATTACATGACATTACAGATCATATCGCAGATTTTTACATTTGATACCAAAAGGGTTTGAATCCAATGATCATCACCACATGCAGCAATTACAATTTTCAGATCTGAAATCTAATTGATACGTTATGACATGGTTGCTGATCATGCTAGACATGATTCTAAACCTTTGTAATCTCATTAAAAATGCAATAGAATCATCAACTTATCACATAAAAATTCAGCACGCAAAAATTAGCAACCCTGAAAAAATCTGCATGCAGAAAATTATCAGCATGCATAACCTTTTAAATTTCAGATCTAACATACCTTTTAATAATTAATCCTTACCTTAATCTATGAAGCCTAGGCTCTGATACCACTGCTGGGAACCCACCCATGTCGCAGAAAATTAAAAAAAATTTAGATGGCAGCGGAAGAGGCATAAGCGGGATCAACGTTCATCTCATGAACATTGTTCAAAAACCGTTCATAGATAGATTAGGATTAAAAACTTTTAACTACATTAGGAAGATCAGATCTTCACCTTGTGCGGGTAGATGATCACCGCAAACTAAAGTTCGTGGTTTAGGAAGAAGGTTCCCTTGAAGCCGCATACGCGTCCGGCCTCTACGGGTATCCACACGAAGTAGAGAACCGATCAAAGCTTCCTTGTCTCTCCGGGGTGCTAGCTCCCTTGCAGAGACAACTTTGGATGGCTGATTTCCTCCCTTTCAATCAACTCTTGAATCTCAGAGGGAGGAGGAAGAAGAAGGAGTGTTTTTGAAGAAGAACCAAAAGCTAGATGCAACCTTTTCTTTCCCTTGCATTGGAAGAAGGAAGGGAGAAGGGAGGAGGCCGCCAACACTTTCTTTTCCTTTCCCTTGCTTGCGGCTGAAACCAAGAGGAGGAAGGGGCTCCCGGCACAAGGGAGAAGAGGGCTTCAATGAATGCCCTAGGTGCTGCCCCATACCCCTTTATAAAGCAAGTGGAGCTCCTAACTTTTAGGAGCTCCTTGATAACATTCCAAGAGGGGCGCCGGCCCCTCTTGCTTGCCGCACCAAGGAAGAAGGCCCCTATTTGGTTTAGTCCTAATCTTATTAGGCTTTAACCAAATCATGAACCATTTGGGTTTAATCTAGGTAAGTCCTAATCTAATTAGAACTCCAATGAATTATGACTCAATTGAACTCTTCAATCCTAATCCAATTAGGAGTCTTTTTAATTCATTAGATTAATAATTAATTAGGACTTAAGAAATTCTAATCCAATTAGGATTTATTCAATTTTAGTCCTAATCCAATTAGGACTCTAATTTGAATCCGAAGTCCTAATTCAATTAGGACTTCTAGGAATCCTATTCTAAGTAGGATTCCAAATTGAATTCAAAATCCTAATTCAATTAGGATTGTAGGAATCCTACTCTAAGTAGGACTCCCAGTCCTAGTCCAAGTAGGATTTTCAGTCCTAATTCAATTAGGACTCCAGAAATCCTATTCTAAGTAGGATTCGTGTTTTAAGTCCAATTAATCAATTTTCATTGTTCCTTCTTCAACTGATTATCAATCGGATTGATTACTCGTGATTCATAATCACATTTTAACCATCGGATCGGTCAATACCTCTAGTGTGTGTGACCCCATAGGTTCTTTTCTGACTGGTAGTGAGATATATTGTGATCTCTATCACAATATCATTTAAAACTCCTTTCAAAGGGTTGGAACAGTTCCAACTCAACTCATTAGGGTTTATTGATCATCAAGATATTCCCTGTGAGTCTCACCATCCACCAGTGACACCTAGCAGCATGTAGTGGCTATCCAGCAGAATGGAATGATGAACCTCTAGGTGCAGTTATCGTATGATACAGTCCTACTATCGTGGATCTCTACAGGACGGAGGTCATGGACAACTCGTCAAACTTCATCGTCTGTCATATGTCAAAATTTATTCGACTTAAGTTCGAGAGTGGAAAACTCTTTCTCCACTGTGCATACTGCCCCGGCCGAGGTCTTACGAACTCAGTCTTATAAATCACATAGGATCTCTCCTTATCTACCAAGGTTGATAGATTCCATATAGGTGTATACCCTACTCCTCCAGTGAACTTACTGCAGCCAATCTACACTGCATGGATCCGTATGTCTAGAAACCTTGTATACGTGCAGTCAAACTACAATAACCTCACTGTGAGTAGCCGAAGCACTGCAGGTCAAAGGACCAGTCACACTACTGCAATATCAAGCAAGTCACTGATGAGTGGATAGACATCCAAGTGACTTCTTGTCTTGGTCACGCTCAGTACCCTTGTTCTTTAACAAGCACCAGCACTATTACTTCAGTGTCACCACACCGTGGACTCAAGTCTCGTTCATCTACAAGAAAAGCAATGTGTGCACTGATTTCATTGGATCGATCACCGTCCTCGTGATGATCCATCGATCAGGAGCATTTAGAAATTAATCACCAATGATACATGGCTCAAATTCTCAACTCTTGAGAATATGCATCATCATCTTATTAATTCTTTGGACGATTCATAGACACATAAACAATATGAATGAAAAAGATGCCTTTTATTTATTCAATAATAAATAGTCAAGTACAAAATTATGTCCTAGAATTAATAATGTGTCAGCCAGATTGGCTTCTAGGGCATACATCTAACAAGAAGATGGTAGGAGCACCAGGATCTTTGAATTTCGGCGGGATGTTGTGTTGGAGAATAGAACTCACTTGCTCTGTTAGGAAGACCTTTTTAGGCATATGTGTTTTAGATTTTCGCTTTTGGGTACAAAGGTCTTTGTGAAATTTGGCATAGGAGGGAACTTGTCTAATAGCATCAAGAAGCGGAAGGTTGATTTTGACATGTTTGAAAACCTCCATTATCTCCTCTAGTGAAGTTTTCTTTTGGCCAAAGGGAGAGGGTGAATTAAGAGCTTCAGAAAATGGAGCCTTTGGGATGTGCGTTTTGGCAGAAGGTGGACTCGCTGAAGAAGAAGAAGAAGGTTTTAGATTTTCATTTGACACATTTCTATCCTCTTCTTCACCTTCCTTATTGTTATCCTCCCCAATCTTATTGTCTACTACATGTCCACTCCTTAGGGTAGTCAAAGCATTGGCTTGTTCATGATAAATTATATTTAGTTGATTTTCTTGAGCCATGTATTGTCCCCTAGGATTACTTAGTGGTTGGCTTGGAAGCTTTCCTTCCTCTCGCTTGTTCAGTGCATTAGCTAGTTGCCCCATTTGGGATTCTAGCTTGGCGATGGATTGCGTGTGAGAGTGCACCAATTGTGTAATGCTTTCCAAACCTTGAAGGACGGTCAACACTTTCTCCTCAAAGGCTGTGTTTCTTTGGGGTGGAGGAGGATTGTGTTGAAATTGAGTCGAGGGACGGTAGGGATGAATATTTTGTGGGTTTTGAAAATTCTGAGGGTTTTAAAAATTTTGAGAGTAGGGTTGGGCAGTATTCGAAGCTTGCTGCTTCCAAGAAAAGTTTGGATGATTCCGCCATCCCGGGTTATATGTATTGAAAAATGGGTCATTACCCGGTCTGGGCTGTGTTTGAGCAGCGTTGATGTGTTCTTGCACGAGTTCGGAGAATTGGGGTACTGAGGGGCACTCATGAATAGGGTGGAATGGGCTAGAATAGATAGCACACACTTGTGCTTGGAAAGAGCTAACGACATGTTCTCATATTATCAGTTGGTCAATCTTATGGGACAATGCATCTACCTTGCTAGACAGGTCCATAGAATGACTTATTTCACAAATGGTCCCTTTTCTTTGAGAACTCGGGGGTGCTTGACGAGAACATGAAGCATGGTGGAGGGAGTTTTCATTGAGATTTCAACTAATTCCCATGCTTTATGCTCATTTTTAAGCATAAAAGTTCCCCCGCATGCGGCATCGATCATCTGACGGTTTCGTTCAGTCAATCCATCATAGAAATATTGCACTAGCTGCCATTTAGGTATTTGATGATGTGGGCATTTACGGATTAGGTCCCGAAATCTTTCTTAAGTTTCATGAAATTCTTCTCCCTCAGTTTGGGAGAAGCTTGTGATGGCATGTCTAAACTGGTTCGTTCTTCCTATGGAAAAGTATTTTTTAAGAAATTCTTGTTGCATTTGATCTCAAGAATGAATTGAATTGGCTTCTAAAGAATTTAGCCATTGCTTGGCTCTATCCTTAAGGGAGAAGGAGAATAATCTAAGCTTTAGAGCATCATCAGTGAAGTTCTGAATCTTGACAGTGGTGCAAATCTTAAGAAATTCATCTAGGTGTTTATATGGATCTTCGTTGGTGAGCCCATAAAAAGATGGAAGCATTTGGATCACACTAGACTTTATTTCATATTGTACAGCTGCTACCTCAGGTAATCGAATGCAAGATGGGGAATTGTAAATGGTGGGAGTAAAGTACTCTCTCAGGAGTTTGGGTTGTTCTTCAGCCATCTCAGGAGGTCGGGATGATTCTAATGTTTTGATCTTAGCTCGAATATTTCTAAGGGTCCGTTCTATTTCAGGGTCAAAAGGTAATAGGTCATGCACTCTAGAACGACTCCCTTGCATAAACTAGTACTTGATCAGTCAAGCATGCAATAAAAGAAAAACATATCAAATCCTTGTATTTGCCCTAAAATCACTAGACAGCTCCTAACTAATTTGAAAAGGGCACCTAAGCCTTCAATCCGGTCTAATGAACTGAGTTGACTAGGTAAGCTCCCAGGTAAGTGGGGGGGTCACGATGCGTTGCAAAGGTCCCACTTAAAAATCACTTGCCTCGAACAGATGAACTGTTTTCCTTATAGGGACAAAGCTTGCTTAGACATCAACTGAGCCACAAAACGAAATTGGTGCAACTTTCGGTGATCTTCATCCTATTGAAATCGAATGTCCCTAGGGGCCAACGTCTAATTAATATTAATTAAGGTGATAGCTATGTGAGAATTGATTCACCTAATTTGGGCAAGAATCTGATGATAAAATCCAGTTCTTATCTTGTTGGGGTGATTGCCCTTACTATGTGCGGATTAATTGCTGTATCAAGCATGCATTCACACTTTTGCTGAAATTAAAATCAAACAATCACCACAAAATTTCAAGTTAAATGGGAATCAATTTAAATAAGAAAAGTTTAGTGGTTACTAAAGAAAATTTTCCCAACAAATTTTTTTTATTATTTTTTTTTTAGCAAACCTCTACAGCATTCCTTTTCCAGCAGTTTCCTTTTTGATCGTCCCAGATTTCCTCTTCAATTCCTGATCAAATAATACCAAGAGAAAAATCAAAAATTAGTAAGAGAGAAAAAAAAAGATAAGAAAAGTAACAAAAATAGAAAATATTTTTATTTTATTTTAGATATATATATATTTTGAAAGTTTTTTTTTAATGAAAAAAAATAACTATGCTAGCAATCCCCGGCAACGGCGCCAAAAATTGATAGTCAACTTTAAAGACCACGCAAGAGCACGTATCTGGTAGGATAGTGATTACGGGTATCGATCCACAGGGATTGGGGTACAGTTGTTTTCTTAAAAAAAATATTTAAAAGGAAAAGTTTGTGAAGAAAATTAAACTAAAAAATTTAATAAAAAAATGCAATTAAAATGATATCAGTTTGGGGGAACCTAGGGCAAGAAATTCACCACTAACATCGGAACAAAGATTAATTGTATTTTAATTCATTCTTGGATTAACATGCAAATTGGCTACAAACCTAATAAGCATTCAAAGAAAATCTCACAAAAGTAATTTAGGAACATCCATCTTCGGTTGGCATGAAATGTCTACCCTAAACTAATGTGGCAGGACACTGCATCTTTTCTAAGCATGGGTGATCTTTTATTAACTTAGTGATCATGAAGAACAGTTGTATAAACGTCATACTTAAAATCATAAAAATTAAATATGAGATGAAATAAAATATTCATTAAGAACAAAATAAAGTTTATACAACTCCAAGAATAGAAATCAAAAATACAAAACCCTTGGCCCTTTGTTAGGGCTGCATCCAGCCCTAGAGAAGAGCTCAGCCTTCCATGGAGTCGTGGGCGACAGCAGCAGTGGTACAGCAGCGGGCTCCCATTTTTTCCTTCTCTTCCTTCGGCGACTCCCCTCTTATCATTTCATTTCTTTTTTTTTTCTTCGTGGGAAGTAATTCCCAGAATACCCAAACTACTCTCTCACTTTATTCTTGTGGGAACTTAACCTGAGAAGAGCCTGATGAGATCAACATCGGTGGGGAAGAAGAGGAATGCCCCTCTCTGTTCCTTTCCTTGGCCTTTTATAGGCTGCGTACTTCCCATCTCCTCTCCTATGGCTGATCCGAATGGGTGGATAAGGCATGAGCTGATCCGGGCGTTGGAAGAGGTTGAGCTGGGAGTTGATCGCAAAGGGGAGATGCGTGATCTGTAGATGGCTGGATGTGAAGGAAGCAGAGATGTGGACGTTGATCGTAGAGGAGGGAAGTTTGGGATGCTGAGAACGGACACCTGGATTAAAGGAAGATGAAGCTAATCCGGACGCTAGGAAGCTTGGTCTTCGCTGTTTGCTGGATGGATTACGCTAAGTAACTGAAGCGGAGATGCATGGCCGCATGATTTGCTGGGATTGGAACGTATTCTGTGGATAATGGACTCAATCCGGAATGAGAGGAAGCGTGGATAAGGCTGTGATGTGGAGCAGGGGATGCTTGGAGTTGAGCAGCTGGACACGAAAATGATGTGCACGACTGAGATGAAGATGCCGGAAGAAGTGGACGGTCTTAGAAGATTGTTTGCTTGGCATGTATCGCGGGAGGAAGCTGGATGAAGATCAATCTAGAACATAGATTGGTTCGGAAGAAGATAAAGATGATACTCTATTTCAAAGCAGGGAAGGATGCATTTGGACGCCGTGAAACTCGGGAGGATGAAGTTTGGGAATCGGCTGAAGCGTAGAAGCAGGGGATAAGCTTGGATTTGCTGGGATTGGAGTGGCTAATTGCAAACGGGATGAAGGCTGGACAACTATGGATAACGTGGGATGAAAATGGAGTTGATCCGGAATGAGAGGATCTGAGAGGATCAAAGCTAATCCGGAGGACTCCTTCGGCTGGGAATAGGGGAGCTGGGATGTTGGGATCTCGGCTAAAGAAGGGGCTTTGTTCGGACGATGGAAGGTTGGATTCGAAGAGCATGGGAATTCGGCTGTGATGTGGGATGATCTTGGGATGCTGGGATCTGGCGGAAGAAGCTGGATTTTTGAATCCATCCCGTGGATCATGCGGGAGGTTTTGTTTTGAAACTAATCTAGACTTGGTTGTAGATGGCTGTCGTGAATGCAGGGGAGCTGGGAATGATCTGGTTTTGAGGTTTTTATTCAGCTGGGAACAGGCCAACGGCTCTGTTCTTTGGACGTGGAGGTTTGGTTTTGTTCATGGGATACAGGAGATCTTTGGAACGGTGAGAGTGATTCTAGATTTGGTGGGAGGTGAAGGTTGGATTTGGAATGGGATACGGGAGCTAGGAGTTTGAACGAGATGTGAGAAGTGGATGGAGCTTTGGGATCCGTGCAACTACGATGGTATGCTTTGAGATCTGAGAGACAAATAATTGAAGGAATTTATTATTTTTGAGATTAAAATAGGGGAATTGGATCATGTGGAAAAAGAGTTGGAACGAGTGGGAAGAAATTTAGGTGAACTTGTAAAGAGTCAGAAATTAATGGGAAGCACTGGGTTTTGGAGAAGAGTTCTTGGAGTCTACTCTGGAGGATGAAATGATGCAGTGTCAGTTTAGGCTTTACCTAATTAAGCTTGACTCGACCTGCATACATTAAGCTTAATCAGTAAATAAATAAGTAAAACTCGAATTACCTTTAATAATTTATTAAAATGCAATGATGAAGGTAACACAATTTTTTTTTTAGTTGAATTTACAAAATATTTGAATTAAAATAATGATAAGTGCTATGAATAAGATATTAATTTATGCATTATTTAGCACTTATCATTACCGGCCAGGGCGCCAGCTCGAACGCCCGATCAGACACTGCCCATTGAAATCTTGGAAGTGCGAGGCGACCCCCAAAAAGGACGGGTAGAACCTGGTGAGCTTCTTACCCAGATTTTTTTACAAGAAAATTGCCCAGAGCTAACTGTGCAGGTCAGCTCTGGCCGGAGCTTCCTTGAAAGAAACCACCTGATCGAGTTCCTTCGGTCCAATATGGACGTGTTGCCCAGTAGATACAACCCAAGAGGGGGGGTGAATTGGGTCTTTTAAATCTTTTAACCTACTTCTGAAAGTTTTTGATTAATTATGCTAAGTTGTATAGATGTACAGTGAAAGTTAAACTTAGCAACAGTTTGATGTATAGATTGTGACTTGATTGAATATGCTTGCAACTAAAGAATTCGCGGATAATAGTTAAGCAAGCAATTTATCTAAGTGAGTAAGTGTGTAAGTTAGACAATGACAAGAAGCATTACAAACACAACAAACATATAGTGGTTCGGTGCACCCCAGCACCTACATCCACTCCCCAAGACCTCTTGGGAATTTCACTATAATCCTACAGATTACAGCCGGTTGTTTTACAAGCTCACAACCCAACTTGTTGTTTTACGAGCGCACAACGAACTCGGTCGGTTTTCCCAGGCTCACCGACTAGAACCACCCCGATTGTTTTCCCGGGATCACAATCGAACCCTTACACGTTGGTTTTACCCTCGGCTCACCAACAAACCTAACACCGTTGGTTTTTCCTTTGGCTCACCAACAAACCTTAACCCCTTGATTCAATCCCTTGATTGAATCAAGTTACAAGATATTAAAATAAAGATTTAAAACAAATCAAAGCTTCTTAAATAAGCAAATATAACAATATAAACAAATAGAGTAAAGAGAAGCCTTCAAACGAGTTTTGAAGATGAAGGAGCTCGGCTTCTTCTTTACTTGACCCTCTTCTGATTTTGCACGAAGTAGAGGATCTCCAAGGCAGCACACGGATGGAGAGGAAGCTTTGGGATTCACTTGGATGCTCTTCTTCTCTCTATTTTACTTTGAATGGTCCTTTTGTGCATATGGGAGATTTCCCAAGTAATCTCTTTGAAATCTCTTTCCTAAATGTTCTCTCCCACTTCCATACCTTCTCCTCTAGCTCTCCTCTTATTTTTATAGCTTTAGATGACGTGGAAACAAGAATCTAGCCGTTAGAGACAAAAATAGAGCCGTTGGACACAGTCTGCACCTCCTGACAATATTACCGTTGGGATCGGAGTCGACTCGCGCGATCAGGAGTCGACTCGCCTATTGCAGGAGTCGACTCGTGCTTCACTGGAGACGACCCAAATTTGAATTAAAGTGCATGCCTTTTCCTCGGGTCGACTCGGACCAAACTAGAGTCGACTCGCCAATAGCAGGAGACGACTCGGCCACTTGGGGGTCGGCTCATTCTCAGGAATCCAGAGGACATACTTTCTGATTTTCTTCCTCGAGTCGACTCGGATTTTCTTCGAGTCGACTCGGCTCTCAGAGCCCGCAAACTGATCCTCTGTATTTTGGCTCGTCTGGTCTTGGAGTCGACTCGAACTGTTCCGGAGTCGACTCGGCTCTCAGTTTCCGAAACACAGCCTTCTGCCATTTTGGTGTAGCGCTGCCTTGGAGTCGACTCGAGCTGTCTGGGAGTCGACTCGGATCTCAGAGTCCGAAAAACTGCTCTCTGATTTTTTTCTTTGTGTACCACTGAGAGTCGACTCTCACTTTCTTTGGAGTCGACCAGCCAACCATCGGAGTCGACTCGCATTCCACAGGAGTCGACTCGAATCTCAGGGTCGAAAATCGCTCTCTGACTTTTGCCTTGTTTTCCTTAGGAATTGACTTGCCAGTTATTGGAGTCGACTCGTTTTACTCTGGAGTCGACTCGAAGACTATTCTTTTGAATTTTTCTTTGAATTTGCTCCTCCAATTTGAGTCCTTTGAACTTGAAACTTGGGCCAATAAATTGTAGCTTTCTTCCAACTTGCTATGTTCCTTGCAAGATAAGTATCTTTCTCCTTGCAACACAAACATTAGTATTTATACTTCAAGGTTTTGTGATCATCAAAATCAATCTTTAAATCAATCTTTGGGTCATCAGTCTCCCCCTTTTTGATGATGACAAAACTTGGAGTATATGCAATATAAAATATATTGTGTTCTAGAAGTAATGCATAGCTAAGTTGCATGAAGTAGAAAACATATTTAAAAAAAAAACTTCATGATAATGCTTTAGATTTAATCAGCTTAATCAGCTGATTTGTATCCAGTTCAAAACATAAAGCATTATGAGCATATACTTAGATATTTCTCTCCCTTTTTGACAACATCAAAAAGATAGTGAAACATTAAGCACAAAGATAAGAATCCTCAAATATTTCTTTTCCTTATTGTACTCTGATTTGCATGTCAAATTATTGCAAGGCAATAATATTAGAATCAGATTAATGAGCATAGATCAGAGCCAATTAAGATAAGTTCAGAGCAGAACACATCGAATGTGATTCCAAGAAGTTTTCTAATTTGATACCACAGATAGTTTTCTAATCAAGTGTAGGTGGAATCTTTCTTAAGTTAATTCAAGAAGTACCACAAATGATATTCAAGGAAAACACGAATGGAAATCTAACCTCTCTTCAATGATAAATATGAAAGCTTGTTCATTTAAGACCTTTTGCCCAATCTATTAAGTATTTTATTAACATGAGAGCAATTTAATTGATTTTCAGAGTAAAAGATCACAACTTATATATATCATCATGTTGGATCATTAATTCTTAATGACTTCAAAGTTCTTTTATGATAATAAGAGCATTGGGGCACAAATACCAAGATATGAATTCATGCAATTTTTTTGATACATCTTAGAGCTCTTTTAAAGACTTTCTTTTATTTCTTTAGAAAATAAGCACAATTTGATACATAAAATACTGAATTGGCACAAAATTGAAGTTCTAAAGAGCATGCCAATTAGAACTCATTAGTGAAGTTCAAAAATAGATTTTCTAAGAGATACTCAAGAAAATTTAACACATTATTCTCCCCCTTTTTCATTAAATTAGAGGCTCTTAAGATTTGCAATTTGGTTCATGAGTGATGCATAAGATATACTAACCAACTAACACGCCTCAATGGTGTATCATAAAGATTTTCAGATGATACATATTGGAGAGTATTAGGATCACTTTTCATTAAGTATTCTTTTCCTCTCCTTTAGTTATAGATTTATGCGATTAAGTTCCATAAGACCTCTCCTTCTGAAATTTTCTTTCTCCCCCTCAATTGATCATTCCATTTAAGAGTTTAGAATTTGAAGATAATGTTCAATAAAATTGTCAATCTCAAAAATATATTTTCTATAAGTTTCAGCTTATTTTCATAAGACTCAAGGTTTGAGATAAGACAACCTTTATAGAACTCATCTCAAGGTATAAACTTATAATTAAAGCAAGTATTGCAATATAAGGAGGTTCATCAAAATCAATCTATAAAAATCAAGGTATGCTTCAAATTAAAGTAATTTTTGGAAGATACTGAATATCTAAAGCTCCCCCTCAAAAGATGCATTTCTCTTTAATCATTCTTTCTCATGATATCGAGAATGTAGAGTGATCTAGAATTATTCAAAAATTTATAGTAATCACTCTTTCTAATCCTTTAAGAACAAGTTATGCTTTCTCCTAATCTTAGAGAAAATGTATAGAAATATTAATCAGAAAATGATTCATTTGAAGCTCAAATTCTTTTAAAAGCATTTACATTTTCTTTCTTTTAAGAATCATTTGAGTGAGCTGAAATGTTTCTAGACTTAAGATCATTCACTCTCTTAATAATATATATATATATATATTGATGGAAGTCTTTAATAATGTAGGAGAGAAAACATATAGATGATCATTGAAGTATATCTATTTATAGAACTCAATTTCTTAATTATAGTTTTTCTGCAATGTATACATGAAGCACAATAAATCTTTTTAATATCAAAATAAACTCATATATTTAAAAATATTTGTTTGCAATTAAGATCATTGAAAGACACATCATTTAGACCAATATTAGTATACTTTGAAGATAAGAAATGATATGTTTCGGATGCGTATCGGAGCAATCAACCAAGGCATCAAAATTAATTCTGTTTTTCTTAAATTAAGATTTTATTTAGAAATCATATTGAGTTTAAGCTTTTATACAAAATCAGATTCTGAATTTCATAAAGATTTTCAATAGAGGCTTTCAAAGTCATAATTTGAGATATGGATCTTCCACATTGTAGCTCATCTTAAATCATTATGATTGAAGACACATATTTCACACATATAAGAGGATATTCAGAATATTTGTATTTATGTTTAGCACATTATATACCAAAGTTAAGAAAGTTGAAGGATAGAACAAACTCAATTCATTTTGCCTAAATAGAAATATCCTTCTCTTCTCCTTTTTACAAATTTATTCACCTTTCAGATTTTAACGATGATTGTGAATGACAAATCTGAAATTTTTTTTTAATAATACAAAAAAAAATTTATATAGTATTCCAAATATTCAATCAAATTATCCAAGCATGAAGCATTGTAAAACATTGAGAACCCATAAATCAAGACATCATACCATATGCACACTATATTAAGTGTTAAGTCATGCATTAAAATAATAAGAACAAGCATGTCAAGGATCAAAATCAATTCTTTTCAAATAAACTCTCCCTATTTAAATATTATCTTGCAATGATTTCATCCTTAAAGTGTGTTTTCAAGTGATCAAAAATTTGACTTGATTCTTCTTATATACTTTCATTAACTTTGTCTTTCATCTTTACTTTCTTATGCTCTATACTCTATTTGCTCCCTATCCGATGGAGTTGGGAAGGGGCACGAGGTACTACCACTAGCCTCCCTCTTGTGCCGTCCCTAATATGCCCTACACCGAATAGTTGGGTCAAATAGTGCCGGGTACTACCACTAGCCTCCCCATTGGCACCATCCCTCTGATGAGCAATATAGAAAGGTTAAAATGTTTACTTCAAATTCTCCCTGTTTAAGTGTAATTAATTATGGATTTTATCCCTTCCAAATGTGCCGAATATATTATGCTTGTTTTGCTTCTCCTTAAGATTGAAGTATTTGCCTTTTACTTAGATCTTTACTTCTCTTGAATAATGTTCATTTTCTTTTCTTTATCTCTCTTTCATTTTGTTATTCTCAAGTAATTTACATGAAAGAGCAGAATAAAGAAATAATCAAATGTATCATATAGAGGTATATCATGCAAACAACATTTTCATTATGCCCAAGAATTCGTAGCTTCTCACAAGTCATTCTAAATCAAAGTTTTAATCATATACTTGTGTATTTCATGGTTATGATATAGCCATAGAAATATTTTAGTTTGAGCAAACCATAAAACAATTTCCAAAAGCATAAGTCAATTAATACATATATGGATATGATATCAAAAGATTAACAATTAATCATGTCATAATAAGATTTAAAGTTATTGACTTTGCTCAGCTAATTTATGAGAGAGATATCTAGAATTACTTATTCATTATATATTCTTCAAGCCAAACTAGATTTCTTATGTGTGAACTTTTGGCTGAAGAAGATCCTCTCTCTTGTTTGCATGTGAATGTTTATTGTATCTTATGTGGAGATGTCCTTCAAGCTGAAATCACTCATTTTCTTGCTCAAGGATTCTGCATTATTAACAAACTCCTTTTTTTTCTTGAAAGAAAGTCTTTAGTTTCTTTAAGATATAAACCATTCATCCAACATATTTCTAACTAGATGACTCAATATAAGATAAGACAATAGTTGAATATTGAGTCACTTTACTCAAGAGATTGCCTAAATATAAGCAAGCACATATCACTTTAACTAAAAGAGATAGTTTCATTAATCAAGATAGTTCAAGGACAATCATGTGAGGCAATAAGAAGATTTATCAAGGTCAAATCAATTTCTTATTTCCAAAATCAATTTAGTTTACATTCTATTTGCTTAAGATAATTATCAATAAGATATGTTAGTTAAGTTTTAATCAACTTATCTTAAACGGTTGTTTCTATCAAAATTCAGATTATGATTTATTTGTTATCAATGAAATATGATTCATTAAAGTTGGATTGAAGTCTTGCATAAGGGCACATAATAAGCATACATTCTGGTCTACTAGCTGTATGATAAAATAATTATTCTATCATGCTTCAATACAGCTTTAAACAATAGATCTACTTTGCTCATCCTTTTCAAATTCCACAAGATGGGGTCATAGATATACCTTCTTCATGCCAATCTTCTATAAGAGTTTTCTTGTGGACTAACGTTGGTCAATGAAAATCTCCTTTCCTGTTTGTCTTAATTTGGAGTTTGAGAGAAGATGTTAATTCATTCATCATACGTATTTCAAACTCTCCTTGCATGAGCTAAGTAAAGTCTTCATATAACTCTTCATTAGTTGAACTAAAAATGATGTCATCAATGTATACTTTGAGCAAGTAAGATATCACAAATTCTTCTTTTTGATGCAAAGATTTATCACTATTACTTTCTATCAAAAAGGTTGCTTAAGCTTTTGTATCATGCTTTTGATGCTTGTTCCAAATTATATATTGCTTTAACATATTTGTAATGAGTGTTTTCAAATATGGTGGTTATTTAACATAGATCTCCTTTTTAATGAAATAACCACATAGGAGTGCATTTTACACATTCATTTGACAGAATATAAAGCTCATAAAGCAAGCAAATGATGATGGTGATCTTTACTTCTAATCATGCAAAAATTTCATCAAGATCTATTTCATCTTTTCGTGATTTAGTCTTTTAGTAGTCATCAATTTTTCTTCATTAAGTGCATTACTGAGAAACTCAATTTGGTTCTAATTATTAACATGTTTTTAGATTGTTATATGTAAAAGATTAACCATATACATATATAATTTGATCTTAGTATCTTGATAATAAATCATTAGTCTCATAAAGAATAAAATGACTTGATATTTCTGCAACTAAAATCTTTTCATTGAATATTCTATATGCATTGCTTGATGAATGATATCCAAGGATAGACATATCTCTATCAGATTTGGCATTATTTTCATAAGAACATATTAAGCATAACATGTACGACTGAAAAATATGAAAGATATGCAATGGTTCATTTTCAATTTTTCAGAAGATCAAAAGGAGTTTTCATCAAAAATAGATTTAATAGAAACCATTTGTATGACAAGCAGTGATGATAGCTTTTAAAAATCATTTGAGTAGATAACTATCATACACAATTGTCTTTTTCATTTCTTCAACAATTCTATTAACCCTATTTTACTTATGATGTCCTTGGAGCTGAAATAATCGAATTTAATATTATTTTCTGTATAACCTTTATCAGGATTTTGGTTTTCAACACTGTGCCATGATCTTCACAGTTTGGAAACCTTTTTCATTTGAAACACTTTTACAAGATTTTAGCAAATACAGAAAAACACTTCAGTTTTATTTGCCAAGAACAAATCCAATGTAAGCTTTTGAAAACTTAGAGATGAAAACAATATCTTTAGATTTAGAAATGATTTTTGTTTGTTTCCTTAGTTAGCTTGCATAGCAAAACTTTGACCTTTAAGAAGATAATCTAAGTAAGCTTATGGCAAGGTCTTTTGAGATTAAGTACATACTAGCATGAGCTGATTTCATATGCCAAAGACGGTTTCTTTAATTTTGGTATTCATAGTGCATATATTCAAAAGCACACCAAGTACACATTATCATATCTATGATCAATAAACAATAATGCCAAGGATAAAAACTCTCAATCAAGCATATAGAGAATTCATAGAGTTATTCTTAATAAATTGATTAATCATTTAGCAACTTATCCAATAGTGAGTAAAGTATACTATAAAATGAAGTGATTTGATTATATTTCCAAAAGTATTTTCTGTATCACAATGTTGATCAATACATGCACTTCATATTTTAATCAAATACTAAAACAAAAATAATGATGAGATGCAAATATTACTGATTTCATTATTATTATTATTTTATTTAAAATTACTTTTCATAAGTATATTTTAAGTTTCATTTTTGACATGTGTCTAGAGCACCCATTTGTATGAAAGTTCTATTTGTTCCATGGGTATCTTGACACACCTATGTCTGCATCCTCATAATTTCATTTTGGGTACCCAAGCTTGCTTGGGTCCTTGAGAGTTAGGACATATGGTTCCTTTTGGAATCCAAATCTGTTTGATAGTAATAACTTTACCATTTGATTTAATAGTGTTAGAACGATAGGTAAAGTTGTTATGCCCATTCTTTTCATTTTTGAAATAGGTTATCTTATTTAATGGTTTGTTTGGTGAATTGATAACCTTTTTCCCTAGAGATTTATGGCTAAGTGAAGGAGTCAAGCTAAATTTTGATTTATCAAAATCAGCATGTTGGCTTTCAAACATCATTTTTAATCTTTCTGAACTTACAGTGAATTTGTTAATAAAAGATCTTAATTGGTTAATTTCTTCGCTTAAGTTTTGATTTTCTTTAATTAAATTCTGATTTTTCTGGATCAATTGTTCTGAATTTGACCTTAAGCTTTCATTTTCTGAATTTAGTTTCTTAAGATTTTTATTCTTCATAGCTAATTTTCTACATTCACCATACAAATCATGAAAAGCATTTAAAAGTTCATCATAAGAATATTCTTCATGAAATTCATTTGGTGTAAGATTAGATTCAGATTCTACTTTATCTTCTTGTACCATAAGACATAATTTAGTTACCTCTTGTAGTTCATTGTTGCTCCTAACTTTCAATTCCTTGTATGACTTTCTCTTGGTCAGGGCTTTCTTGCGTTTTACCTCTTTCTTCCTTTCTTCTTGCTTCCTCTTCTTCTTTGTCTTTAGGAAGCTGATTTGCCTCGGAGTCGACTCGGACCTTATTGGAGTCGACTCGGTTAACTTGAGGGTCGACTCTGAAATACTTGGAGTCGACTCGACTGAGGTGGGAGATTCAACATCTTTTTCTGCAGTCTCATTGTTAGTATGTAATTGAAGCACATGTGAGCTAATCTGAGATTTATCATAAATATTTTTTAAAGTATCCCAGATCTCCTTAGTAGATAAGCATGCAGAAATTTCATTAAACTTTGTTTCTTGAATAGCACAATATAATATGTTCATAGCATTAGCATTTAATTGTGCTAAGTCCTTTTCATTCATAGTTTGAGAGAGTGTGTGAAGGTCATTTATTATGATTTTCCATAAATAATAGTTTTGTGATTGAATAAAAATGCGCATGCGTATTTTCCAATGTGTATAGTTTATGCCATTAAATAGTGGAGGTGTATCAATTGATTGTCCTTCTCCTAGAAAACTATCTATTTGAGTTGTCATGATCTTTGGCTCTTGATCGTGAGATCAATAATTAAACTTAGAGCACCTGCTCTGATACCACTTGTTGCCCAGTAGATACAACCCAAGAGGGGGGGTGAATTGGGTCTTTTAAATCTTTTAACCTACTTCTGAAAGTTTTTGATTAATTATGCTAAGTTGTATAGATGTACAGTGAAAGTTAAACTTAGCAACAGTTTGATGTATAGATTGTGACTTGATTGAATATGCTTGCAACTAAAGAATTCGCGGATAATAGTTAAGCAAGCAATTTATCTAAGTGAGTAAGTGTGTAAGTTAGACAATGACAAGAAGCATTACAAACACAACAAACATATAGTGGTTCGGTGCACCCCAGCACCTACATCCACTCCCCAAGACCTCTTGGGAATTTCACTATAATCCTACAGATTACAGCCGGTTGTTTTACAAGCTCACAACCCAACTTGTTGTTTTACGAGCGCACAACGAACTCGGTCGGTTTTCCCAGGCTCACCGACTAGAACCACCCCGATTGTTTTCCCGGGATCACAATCGAACCCTTACACGTTGGTTTTACCCTCGGCTCACCAACAAACCTAACACCGTTGGTTTTCCCTTTGGCTCACCAACAAACCTTAACCCCTTGATTCAATTCCTTGATTGAATCAAGTTACAAGATATTAAAATAAAGGTTTAAAACAAATCAAAGCTTCTTAAATAAGCAAATATAACAATATAAATAAATAGAGTAAAGAGAAGCCTTCAAACGAGTTTTGAAGATGAAGGAGCTCGGCTTCTTCTTTACTTGACCCTCTTCTGATTTTGCACGAAGTAGAGGATCTCCAAGGCAGCACACGGATGGAGAGGAAGCTTTGGGATTCACTTGGATGCTCTTCTTCTCTCTATTTTACTTTGAATGGCCCTTTTGTGCATATGGGAGATTTCCCAAGTAATCTCTTTGAAATCTCTTTCCTAAATGTTCTCTCCCACTTCCATACCTTCTCCTCTAGCTCTCCTCTTATTTTTATAGCTTTAGATGACGTGGAAACAAGAATCTAGCCGTTAGAGACAAAAATAGAGCCGTTGGACACAGTCTGCACCTCCTGACAATATTACCGTTGGGATCGGAGTCGACTCGCGCGATCAGGAGTCGACTCGCCTATTGCAGGAGTCGACTCGTGCTTCACTAGAGACGACTCGGCCACTGTTCCAAATTTGAATTAAAGTGCATGCCTTTTCCTCGGGTCGACTCGGACCAAACTGGAGTCGACTCGCCAATAGCTGGAGACGACTCGGCCACTTGGGGGTCGGCTCATTCTCAGGAATCCAGAGGACATACTTTCTGATTTTCTTCCTCGAGTCGACTCGAATTTTCTTCGAGTCGACTCGGCTCTCAGAGCCCGCAAACTGATCCTCTGTATTTTGGCTCGTCTAGTCTTGGAGTCGACTCGAACTGTTCCGGAGTCGACTCGGCTCTCAGTTTTCGAAACACAGCCTTCTGCCATTTTGGTGTAGCGCTGCCTTGGAGTCGACTCGAGCTGTCTGGGAGTCGACTCGGATCTCAGAGTCCGAAAAACTGCTCTCTGATTTTTTTCTTTGTGTACCACTGAGAGTCGACTCTCACTTTCTTTGGAGTCGACCAGCCAACCATCGGAGTCGACTCGCATTCCACAGGAGTCGACTCGAATCTCAGGGTCGAAAATCGCTCTCTGACTTTTGCCTTGTTTTCCTTAGGAATTGACTTGCCAGTTATTGGAGTCGACTCGTTCTACTCTGGAGTCGACTCGAAAACTATTCTTTTGAATTTGCTCCTCCAATTTGAGTCCTTTGAACTTGAAACTTGGGCCAATAAATTGTAGCTTTCTTCCAACTTGCTATGTTCCTTGCAAGATAAGTATCTTTCTCCTTGCAACACAAACATTAGTATTTATACTTCAAGGTTTTGTGATCATCAAAATCAATCTTTAAATCAATCTTTGGGTCATCAGGACGTCTTTGCCTGGTCGCCTGCTGACATGCCTGGAATAGACCCTGAGGTCATGCTTCACCGACTCCAGGTGAAACCGACCTGCAAACCCGTGCAGCAGAAGAAACGGAGCTCCACCCCAGAACGACAACGAGCAGCGGCCGAGAAAGTGGACAAACTTCTTGAGGCCGGCTTCATCCGGGAGGTCTTCTATCCAAACTGGCTCGCCAACGTGGTCCTCATGAAGAAAGCCAACGGAAAGTGGCGCATGTGCGTGGACTACACCGACTTGAACAGAGCCTGCCCAAAGGACAGTTTTCCACTCCCCAGCATCGACCAGCTTGTGGACTCTACCTCGGGACACCAGTTACTGACATTCATGGACGCCTTCTCGGGATACAATCAAATCCGAATGGCGCCAGAAGACGAGGAGAAGACGGCTTTCATCACCGACAGAGGCACTTACTGCTATAAAGTGATGCCTTTCGGGTTGAAAAATGCCGGAGCTACATACCAGAGGCTGGTCAGCTAGATTTTCAAAAACCAAATAGGCCGAAACATGGAGGTCTATGTGGATGACATGCTGGTGAAGAGCCGGACAGCAGAGGACCATGTGGCTGACCTCAACGAGACATTCTCCAAACTCAGAAAGTATCGGTTGAAGCTCAACCCTGCCAAGTGCGCGTTCGGAGTCACCTCGGGCAAATTTCTTGGGTTCATGGTAACCCAACGGGGAATCGAAGCAAACCCTGAGAAGATTCGAGTACTACAAGAGATGGCATCCCCAAAGACGGTCAAGGACGTATAGCGGCTCACCGGGCGAATTGCGGCCCTAGGAAGGTTCGTTTCTAGGTCTGCCGAGCGGTGCCTCCCCTTCTTTAAAATTCTCAAGTGACCGAAAGACTTCTTATGGTCGAAAGAATGTCGGCAGGCCTTTGAGGAGCTTAAGCACCTCCTTGCTTCCCCTCCATTACTCACAAAGCCCCAGCAGGGTGAGCTCCTCTATTTGTACCTGGCCATCTCCCCGGTTGCAGTAAGCTCAGTCCTGGTTCGAGAAGAGAACAAACTTCAAAGACCAGTATACTATGCCAGCCGGGTCCTGAGGGATGCCGAGACTCGATATTCCAAATTGGAGAAGACAATCTTCGCCCTGGTCATCTCGGCTCGGAGGCTCCGATCCTACTTCCAGGCCCACATTGTAGCCATACTGACCGACCAGCCTATGAAGCAGATTCTGCAACGGTCAGATCGCGCCGGAAGAATTGCCAAGTGGGCAGTCGAGCTCGGGGAGTTCGACCTTGAATACCATCCGAGGCCGGCGATCAAAGCCCAAGCGCTAGCCAATTTCATCATAGAGTGCACTTTGCCGGACGATCCCGAGCTCTCACTCATGCCAACGGAGGGGATCCCGAGGTAGCCATGGGTCCTATATGTGGACGGCTTCTCGACCTCGGGGGGTAGCGGAGCAGGACTCATTCTCACCAGCCCGGATGGGGTGGTCGCAGAGCAAGCTCTACGCTTCGAGTTTCCCACCTCCAACAATGTGGCAGAATACGAGGCACTCATCGTCGGGCTCAAACTGGCAAAGGAGTTGGAAGTGAAGGACCTAAAGGTCTTTAGTGACTCCTAATTGGTCGTGAGCCAGATCTTGGGAGACTTCGAAGCCAGAGAGCCGTTGATGCAGAAACATCTCCAGAAGGTGCGGGACCTCACCTCTACTCTGAGCTCCTTCAGCATCCAACATATTCCCAGGACAGAGAACCTGGGAGCAGACCAACTGTCGAAGCTGGCGACCTCGCGCATGAGCGAGCTCCCGAAGACAACGGTGCTCGAGTACCTTCAAGCGCCCAGCACCGAGGAGCCCAAGCCAGCCCTCTGCCTCGAGACGGAGCCGAGCTGGATGGACGAGCTCATCAGCTATCTGCAAAATGAAGCCCTTCCCAATGACGAGCTCGAGGCATGCCGAATCAGGCGTTTAGCCTCCCGATACATATTGTATGAAGGCAAGCTCTACTGAAAATCCTTCACCTCTCCCCTCCTCAGATGCCTCCGTCCATCAGAGGCGGACTATACCATGCGAGAGGTTCATGAAGGAATCTACAGAAATCATTTGGGAGGCCGAGCGCTGGCCCACAAAATCTTGCGTCAGGGATACTACTGGCCCATATTTCAAAACGACGCAATGGACTTCGCTCGAAGGTGCGACCGATGCTAGCGGAACGCCAACATCCAGCGCCGACCCTCGGCCCTGCTGACCTCAATCCGTGCCCCTTGGCCGTTTGCCCAGTGGGAAATTGACATCCTGGGGCCATTCCCCCTGGCGATCGGGCAGAGAAAGTTTCTGGTCGTCTCCATCGACTACTTCACTAAATGGGTAGAAGCTGAACCAGTGGCCCGGATCACCGAGCAGAAGATGCAGAATTTTGTTTGAAAGTCAATAATCTGCAGATTTGGACTCCCCCACATCCTTATATCTGACAACGGCCGTCAGTTTGACGACGTCCGTTTCAAAAAATTCTGCTCTGAACTCGGTAACGATCACCGTTTCACCTCGGTTGCCCATCCGCAGACCAATGGAGAAACCGAGGTAACGGATCGCACCATTTTGCAGGGGCTCAAGGCCAGGCTCGACCGATCTAAGGGACAGTGGGTCGAGGACCTATACAACGTTCTCTGGGCCTACCGGACTACGTTCCAGCTACCCACCGGCGAGATCCCCTTTAACCTGACGTACGGAATAGAGGCCGTCATCCCCTTGGAAATCGAACTCCCCTCACCAAGGGTAGAGCATTATGACGCCGACTCTAATTCTTCTCAGCTCAGGAACAACTTGGACCTCGTTGAAGAGACAAGGAAAGCTGCCCGAGTCCGCATGGCAAGATACCAACAGAAGACGGCCCAGTACTACAATTCCAAAGTTAAAGTCAAGTTTTTCAAAGTGGGAGATCTTGTCCTCAGGAAAACCGAAACTTCTCAACCTACCGAGCAGGGGAAGCTAGCTCCGAACTGGAAAGGACCCTACCGGATCGCGCGAGTCCAGCGGCTCGGAGCGTACAAGCTGGAGTCTCTCAAAAGGACTCTCATCCCACGAAGCTGGAACTCTGAGAATCTCCGGATGTATTACCAATAGAACCCTAAGGGGTCCTCGGAAATCGGGAACATGATTCTCGCCCTCTCGTGTTAATTCATTCATAGTTCTTTTTTTGACTATCCTGTGCTCCTCCTGACATTGGGACCCTCGTGATCCTCAGAAAACCCGACCAAGATCGGATGCCCGACCAAGATCGGATGCCCGACTACGTTCAGATGCTCGACCAAGCTTGGGTGCTCCGGCTAAGCCTGAAACACTTCGCCGCGATGACATCGAGCTCGGCCTCGATCTCCCTCAAAGACCCTGGCTGAGTTCGGGATGCCCCGAGAGTCGACAGCGAGCCCGAGCTCCCTCGACCTCAGAAAGACGGGGTAGTACCTTTGCGGCCCTCCGTGGCGCTCGACAACGACAACGGAGTAGTACCTTCGCGGCCCCCCGCAGCACCTCCTCGACTAAGGTCGAGATGCTCCGAGAGTCGACAGCGAGCCCGAGCTCCCTCGACCCTGGAAAGACGAGGTAGTACCTTCGTGGCCCTCTGTGGCGCTTGACAACGACAATAGGATAGTACCTTCGCGGCCCCCCACAGCGCCTCCTCGACTAAGGTCAAGATGCCCCGAGAGTCGACAGCGAGACCGAGCTCCCTCGACCTCGGAAAGACGAAGTGGTACCTTCACGGCCCCCCGCAGCTTCTTCTCGACTAAGGTCGAGATGCTCCGAGAGTCGATAGCGAGCCTAAGCTCCCTCGACCCCGAAAAGATGGGGTAGTACCTTCGCGGCCCTCCGTGGCGCTCGACAACGACAATGGGGTAGTACCTTCGTGGCCCCCCGCAGCGCCTCCTCGACTAAGGTCGAGATGCCCCGAGAGTCGACAGCGAGCCCGAGCTCCCTCGACCCCGGAAAGACGGAGTAGTACCTTCGCGGCCCCCTGCAGCGCCTCCTCGACTAAGGTCGAGATGCCCCGAGAGTCGACAGCGAGCCCGAGCTCCCTCGACCTCGAAAAGATGGGGTAGTACCTTCATGGCCCTCCGTGGCGCTCGACAACGACAACGGGGTAGTACCTTCGTGGCCCCCCGCAGCGCCTCCTCAACTAAGGTCGAGATGTTCCGAGAGTCGACAACGAGCCCGAGCTCCCTCGACCTCGGGAAGACGGGGTAGTACCTTCACGGCCCCCCGCAGCGCCTCCTCGACTAAGGTCGAGATGCCCCGAGAGTCGACAGCGAGCCCGAGCTCCCTCGATCTCGAAAAGATGGGTAGTACCTTCGCGGCCCTCCGTGGTGCTCGACAACAAAGATGGGGTAGTACCTTCGCGGCCTCCTGCAGCGCCTCCTCGACTAAGGTCGAGATGCCCCGAGAGTCGACAGCGCGCTCGAGCTCCCTCGACCCCGAAAAGACGGGGTAGTACCTTCGCGGCCCTCTGTGGCGCTCGACAGCGACAACGGAACAGTACCTACACGAATTCTCGACAACGATGATATCCTCCAATGTGTCGGTGTGCCTGAAGCAGATCCCAGGTCAAAGAATGCCCCCAAAAGGCTGGCCGAAGAGCGAGGTTGTTTACCTCAGCACGGGGCACCTAACTTAGACGGTGCATGAGGTACGTTCCACCCAGCACCTGCTTCATTATATCTATTCACTTGTATCATTGACAAAATTCTGACCAAGCTCAGGACCTCCCCCGACCAAGGTCGGGATGCCCTTCTGAGCCAACCATAAGCCGAGGTCTCAACCCCAGGCATACTCTCCTCAACGCTAATCTACAAGTCAGTCTATACAAACCCCTGAATGAGGGCTCGGCCGAGTCCAAACATTGATCTAAGTCGACGTCGGCCTGTAGCGACGACCTCGAGCTTAGATACTCTAGCCGAGCTCAGAAGTGCCGAGTCAGTCTCGATTCTACTTATTGATACTCCAACCAAGTTCGAGACCAACAGCCACGAAAGCCCCAATGATAGCTTGACTCTGGTCTACGATCTCCTCGGGAACCGACTCTAAAGTTTTTGTAAGCCTATACCCGGAAAATCGAGCCTGAAGACCTGGCCAAATCTTCCAGGAGATGGACCTAAAGACCTGGCGAAACCCCTTCGGGGTCCAAGGTCCGAGCTCAGCGCTCCAACAATTCGGGAGCTAAGCTCAAGGGCTCGGCGAGATTCAAGTCCGAGCTCAAAGACTTGGTGAATTTTCCTGAAGTTTGAGCTCGGAACCTTCCCTATCGGATCCAAGCTTAACAATTTAGCGAATGCAATCGGGACCTAAGTCTACGGACCTTAAGTCTACGAACTTAGTTGAGCCCGAGGAATTCGCCGAAGGGAATTTTAGTCTAAACGATCAAAAATTTATCTACTATGCAAAGAGAGAAGCGCAAATTTAGGAAAAGAAAATTCTTTATTGATAGAAGCCCGAAGGTTAAGTACAAAACCAAGGTTCGGCCATACAATTTTAGGGGCCGATCTTGCTTACAAAACAAAACAAAAAGAAAAGACCGAAACAAGAAACAAAACCCTAAGGGGTGGGCGCAGCTCCGAGGTCGTCCACAACGGCCGCCTCGGCTCTCTCTGTCGAAGCCCCCCAAGGTCCTTCCGCCGCCCCGGCCACAATCGTGGAGGCCTCGGTCGAGACGTCGCCGACAGCTTCAGGGGCGGCATCAGGAGCTCCTTCAGGAGCCCCCTCGGCGGAAGCCTCCTGAGTGGCCTCCCCGGCCGCTTGAACCTCGGCCCCAGCCAGGCCTTCGGGCCCATCTTCGCCCTCCTCAATCCCCGCTCCCGGCTGGAGCAGGTTGAGATCGAACTCGGGGCAGAGCCGCTTCAGCTGATTTCGGAAGTCTTCAAAGCCGCGGATAAATCCATCTACGACCTCTTCTTCCAGCAGCTTGCGGAACTCTTCCGACTCCCGGAAGAGTTGCACTGCATGATCAGCTCGCTCCTGGGCCCCCTTCTCCCGGGCCACAAGCTGCTCAACCTTGAGCTGAGCAGCTCTCGCCTCGTTCCGGTGGACGACGAGCGCGGAGCGGGCCTCAGCCAGACAAGCCTCAACAGAGCGCACTTCCGATCTGGCTAGAGCGTGCGCAGCCTTCTCCTCCTCGAGCTGAGCAGTCAGCGATCGGAGCTCGTCTTCGCCGGCTTCCACCCTCGCGAGGAGCTCCCTCCTCAAGACCTCGACCTTGCCGAGCTTCCTCTCGGCCTCCTCCTGTCCCCGCAGACACCTTCGAGCCCGGTCCCGGTAGTCTGTCGCTATGGAGATCAGCGTGTCGATCTCATGGAGATGCTGTAAACATAGCAAATGGAAGAGTAAGTTAAAGCCAAAAACTGAATACATAAGTTAAAGGCAAATTTACCCGGATGGCAGAGCGATAAGTTCCGTCAAGAAAGCTATTGTAGCTCATGGACCGGATCTCGGTGTGGTCGGCCGAAAGCAGCGCGACTCGGAAAACCTAGCGCGCTATTTCGGCATTGTTGAGGGCCGAGTCGCCCTCGAAAACTACCCACTCGGGGCAGTAGGGCCTCCTCTCTTGTTGGGCCTCACCCTCCGAGGGACCCGGGAGGCTAAGCCTCGCTGGGCCCGGCGAGGACGACCTCGAAGCCCCCTGACTGCTCCCCGGCTCGAGGACCGAGCGCCGCAGTTAGACAGGCTGTCGACCAGGGCACTGCGAAATAGGAGCCGGGCAGGCCGGCATCGCGGAAGCCCCCGCAAAACTTGAGCCCCCACGGTCGGTGATTAGGACCTCCTGAGTAGGCCTGAGGACCCGGCCTGGGGGGCAGTAGCCTCGGCAGCTGCGCCTGCCGAAGATCTGGCCCTCTTTCGGGGCTCGGGTGGGGCCCCACCAATCTCGGCTACCCTCTTCCAAAATCGGGCATAGAGAGCCGCGTTCTTGGTCACCATCTTTGGAACGTCTGAAAGAACAAAAAAGGAATAAGTTTGAATGTCAGGGAAGAAAAGATAAAGAGCAGAACAAACAAAACAAAAACCACAACCACCCTTACCCTGAGGGCGCGCCAAGCTCAAGCCTACGTTGACTAAAGCGTCCTCGCTTACGAGGTCGTTCAGAAGAATGTTTTTCTCGAGGCCGTAAAGAGCGTCGAGGATCCCCTGCTCGTTCTCGGACAGTTTGGGGAGTTTGTTGGCAGTCTTGAGCCGGGCCTGCCCCCACCTGGGGTCGAACCCTCATGACCGCTCAGAGGACAAAAAGAAAAATTTCTCCTTCCATCCGTGAATGGATGTCGGAGCGCCCCGGAAGAATGACCGACCACCCCGAAGGGCAAGATACAGCCATTCTCCATCTCCGGGTTGGACTTCAGTAAGAAGCACCACCGGAAGATGTTGACCGAAGTCGGTATCCCGTGCGCAAGGCACAGGGACAGAAAACCGACTATCGTCCTCCACACGTTCGGAGCAAGCTGCGCTGGAATAAGCTGATAAGTCGCCAGGAGCTCATTCACAAATTCGTGGAGGGGGAACTGCAGGCCGGCCCAGAGTGTTTCTAGATACACCCCGATCTGACCCAGGGGAGGTCTCGTTACTCGATCCCTCGACCCTGCAGGTTCCAGATGGAACCCCCACTGAGGGAAAAACCACTCAGCGGTTATCTCTACCTCCTCATTGCTCATGGCGGACCCGACTTCGTCCGGACCACGACCCATCCCAGAAAATGATAGAAAGAAGGGAAGCAAAAATGAAAACCATCCGAGCAAACGGGGGGGGGGGGGGGAGAAGGCACCTACTGAAATCTTCGCCGAAAATATCGACGAGTCGGAGAACTGCGATGATCGCCTCGGGATGCCGCCGGAAGGAACAGAAGGACAGAAGAAGAAGGAACAGGGAGCGACTATGGTGGCAGCCAAATAAGAGCCCTTAGGGCCAGAATGGGCATTTATATAGACATCTCCGACGGCCCGGATCGACGAAACAGGATCCCACCTCCCGTCTAGATCGTGCCACGCGTTGGCCCTGAAAATCGAAGCGGCATATTCAATTTAGATCGACGTTTTGAATGCAGAATCAGGAAAGTATCCTATTGGATCGCGGAGCCCCATCATGAGCTCACGACGCGAGGACGCTTCGAAAAGCGGAAAGGTGTCGCCCCGTCTCCTCCCATTAAGGGTGCCTTGAAGCGCGCGGAGCGCCGAAATAATTTAAAATCTCCTGGCCCACACCAACGTGGTAAAAATAGCTACTTCCCACGCCCGAGCTCGCTAGCGGCTCGAACTCGAAAGTCGCGGGGTAGTGTTGGGGGAAAAATGAGTCGCTCCGAAACACCAAGGGCACGTGGTCAGCACGTACCTGAAAGCGCCCAACCTAAAGGTGCCCGACCTGGAGCTGACCTGGGGGCGCCCGACCTGAAGCCGACCTGGAGGCGCCCGACCAGGCGCCCAACCTAAAGGCGTCCGACCTGGAGGCGCCCAACCTGGAGGCGCCCGACCTGAAGCCGATCTGGAGGCGCCCGCCCAACTTGAAGGCATGCAACCGGGCCCAACGTCCGACCAGGCGCTCAACTCCGAGACGCCCCGTCCGAACACTTGGCCTCGGCATCTTCGACTTCGAGAGCCCTGCCTTCCGATCGCACCGCCCACCTGCTGCGGTCACATCCTCCTGCAGTTCGACCAGGGACCATGCCCTACCACTGTCCTCAACCATTAATACACATGGCCTTTGCTGATCTCCGGTTCACTCAACCATTAATGCGCATGGCCTCTGCTGATCTCCGGTTCACTCAACGATTAATACCATCTACGGATCTCAAGCCCTTCACAGCAAACAGCTGACTCACTCGGCTACGTCCGATCAGCCACGACGACTCACCGGCTCCGGCCTGATCTCCTACAGCAAGGCATTAATTCACACGATCACGCATTAATACGACACGCTCAATCATACGGTAACCCGTTCGCTCCGTCACATCGTAGGTACGCTTATATCCCTCTATAAAAGGAAAACCCCCTCCCCCTGAGAAGGGGGTTGGTTGGACTCTGAAATTCAGGAGACCCATTCCCTCCATCCTTCTACACATTAGCCCCCTCTGACTTAGGCATCGGAGGGCCGGCGCCGGAAACCCCGGCCACCGACTTTTTGCAGGTCCACCGGAGGACGCCGCCCGCCAGCGGACCGCCATCCGCCGATTCTCGCCGGAGCTCCTTCTTCTCGGCCGAGCGGTCACCCTCGGGTCCAATTTCCAGCAACAATTTCCAACCACAACTAGTTTATAAAGCAATGTTATTAAACAATTGTGGGACCAAGCCATGCTATTGCAAGTGCTTTGTACATAACCACTACTTTGTGTATTAAGATTTGTTGATGCCTCTCGAATAATTGAGTAGAAGTGTACAAATTAATACACTTTTTCCGTTGGCAAGGCCATCTTGGCTTGGACCTAACCTGCATCTAATTTGACCTGATCTAATTTGGCAATTCAGGTAGACTAGGTCATACTTTGGCTGACTAAGAAAAAAAAATGCTAAGCTTGACCCAACAAATACCAGCCCTTGCTTGACCTGGTCGGTTCTGACTTGGCTATTTGCTGCAGCCTAGCAGCAGTTAAAAGACAATTAAAATATATGAAAAAATTAAAAGCAGAGAAGCAATCTCTTTGTTTCATTTTTCTCTCTCCTTTTCAATTTGGATAGACTGCAGAATTTAATGATCCCAACTTGGGGGACTGCCTCACTCAATCTCATTCATATTCAACCTATAAGATTCATGTGGAAAGTAGCAAAATTTTCAGATGGATCAATATCTTTCTATCCTTTCCCTCTCTCTCTTTCCCCCCACCCCCCTCTCTTTTCCACTACTTCTCATCCCTAGCCTTGGCCAGGGCTCTGATGGCCCCTTGCCCCCCACTATATATTCAGTTCCACTATGGCTGCTTGGCCGTTACTATCGACTTCCACATTTGCTCATGTATGTCTTAAACATGCCTCCCATGTTCGCCACTACAATCACGATTCGTAGTGGTGTAGGATCTCTGACCGGAGGTTTTGAACGGGCAACCTATCTTGGATTGGAAGCATTAGACTACTCAGTATGTGCTTGGAAGGTGCGGGAGGTCGAATCCCACCTCCTCCTGCTTCCAACCATGTTCTTTGGCATTTCATCTTTTCCCTAGAAACTTTTACCAGGGTTGGGGTTCTATCTTTTGCACGAAAGGACATTTGATGTTCTTTCCATGGATAGCTATTTTGTAATCTTTTGTTGAAATATAAGCACAACATGAATGATGAGAGAGAAATGTTGACCATTCCATTAGTTCGAACTTGAGACCTTTCTTCACTATTTTGGAATGCGGCTTACATCCATCTTCTCACTCATGCAAACATGCAAAATAAAGAGCAAGAAACTCTGCTTCCTTCACATTGGCTTCTTCACTATTTTGGAATGCAGCTTGCATCCATCTTCTCCCTCATGCAAAATAAAGAGAAAGAAGCTCTGCTTCTTCCCTCACATTGGCCAGCCCCTGTTCCGGAGTTCTCCTCTACTTCAACCATCCTACATGTCCCATCCTCCAATTTGTGCAACACTGGCATCACTAGCATCAACACCACCTCGATGTATCTCCAGACCATGACCACTGTCACTAACATCAAACCTAGCTCCACCTCTAGACCACCACCACTAACATCAACATCAATTTTACCTCTACACCACCATCCCCACCAGCAGTGATATCATCTCAAACACCACATCTGCACCATCATTTTTGTGACATCGGCATCATCTCCAACTCTAGCTCCTCACCACCATCGCTACCTACTCCCCCATCATTGTTGTCTCCACCTTTATGCCACCACTAAAATTGCTGTCGTCGCCATCCGCATCATCCTTGATGCCTCTACCTCCACACTACCACTACTGCCTGCTTCATCTCCACTTTCACCTTGACACCACCACTAAGTAAATATTTAGCTTAGCAAATAACTACTAAGTAAATATGTAATGTAGTAAAGCAAGAAAAACAACAAGGCAAAAGATTTATAGTGGTTCGGTGCCAACTCTGCATCTATATCCACTTTCCAAGACCTCTTAGAAATTTTACTATATCCTAGATTACAGCCCAGTTGTTTTTTGGGTTCACAACAAAATTCAGTTGATTTTCCTAGGTCAATCAACCAAAACCTTCACCGATTATTTTTTGAGTTCATAATCAACCTAGTTGATTTTCCAGGCTAATCAACCAAAACCTACCCCATGCCTATCTTAGGCTCAACACAATCCAATTACAGGTTTAGACAAACCTTTTTCCAAGTTTCAATCCCTGAAATCTGCTACAGCAAAGTATAGAAAAAAAATTAAATGCTGTTATAATGAATACAACACCCAAACAGTAAATACAAAAACAATAAATGGAGCTACACTCTGTTCTTTTATTTGATTACAATTGAATGTGCTTCACTAACTCTCTAAAGTTGAGGATGTGATCTTTCAGCTCAAAATGAATGCTCTTAAATGATGTTTTCTTTGAAGATCTCTTTTTGTCCTCTCTTTTTTGGCTCTTAGAGGATCTATCTTTGTGGTGCTTGAGCTCGCTATTTTATTTGGTGTTCTCATGTATTTATACTCTTTGGAGATGGTTGGAATATATTTTTAGTTGTTAGGTAGTAAATAAAGCTATTGAAAGAGAAAAACAACCATTTAGATTCACAAAAAAACTAGCCATTGTAGTTGTCAAGTCGAGAGAGGTCGACTTGCAGATTTCTGGGTTCGAATCGAAATTTTCAGGAGTTAACTCATAATCTTCAGGAGTTGGCTCGAGCTTGTTTTTGTTTCTACTATGCTTTGTCTTTTGACTGTGACACTTGTAGAGTCGTCTCTTTTAGTTCAGGGGTCGACTCTAGATTTATAGGAGTCGACTCATTGATTTTAGGGGTCGAATCTTCAGGTGGCTTAGGATGAAATCTTCTATACTTATATGTGAGCTTCCAAGGAATATATTCGTGGCTTTATTGGAGTTTAGCTTCTTTGAAGTAGAGCTTCAGATGGTTGATCTTCACTTGAGAGTGAATGGAGACTTTCTTCTTTATTTTTTGAAATTTATCACTTAAACTCAAAGCAATAGACTAGTCAATATTTAACTCAACTATTTTTCATCATCAAAATTAATCCTTTAGGTTCAACAACATCGGAATACCATTTCAACGGCTGATCGACGAGATTGATTTTGATTTTGAGGGCAATATCAGGTCTTGTCTTGTTTGCCACATATAGGAGAGAACTATGATCTTGGAGTATCTGCTTTGGTCAACTGGTTCATATAATTTTTTTTTGAGATGAATACTTGGATCATAAGGAGTAGATATAGATTTTTTATTAGAGTAACCAAAATTTTGAATCATTTTTTTGCTGGAATGCACAAGGAAGAGAACTATCCCTTCATGGGATCTGATTAGTTTCATCCCTAGGATGATATCAGGTTCAGCTAAATCTTTAATGTCAAAGTGATTTGAAAGAATTGTTTGATTTTAGATATAATTTTAAGAGAAGTTTCAAAAATCGGAATATTATCGACATATAAACAAAGGATCACACAATCATCGTCGATGATTTTGGAATAAACACACTTATCATGATCATTGATGGAGAAACCAAAGGAAAGAATGATTCTATCAAAATTTTCATGCTATTATTTAGGTGCCTATTTTTAGACCGTATAGAAACTTAACAAGTTTGCAAACTTCATTCTCTTGTCTCTCTACAATGAATCCTTCAGGTTGCTCCATGTAGATCTCTTCATATAAATCTTCATTTAGGAATGCAGTCTTTATATCAATTTGATGAATTATCAACTTATAGATAGAAGCAATGGCAAGAAGGGTTTTAAGGGTATAGATTCTTGCTATAAGAGAATAGCTATCAAAATAATCTAAACCTTTTTTCGAGTTATACCTCTTAGCCACCCATCTATTATATTTTTCTATTGATCCATAAAGTCTAAGTTTTCTATTGAATACCCACTTACAACCTAATGATTTACAACCTAGAGGAAGATCAGTTAGGATCTAGATCTGGTTTTGGATAATTAAGTTGAATTCAGAAATAATAGCTTCTTTTAAAAAAGAGGTATCAGGTGAAGATATTTCCTCAAACGTCGAAGGTTCACCTTCAACTAGAAAAGTAAAGAAACCTTCACCACCACTCCTTCCTCCACCACTGTGAATTGGCAGTGGATTGATCTGCCCCCTCTATATCTCCAAATTTTCAGGCCATAGCCAAATAGGACTTAGGCATCAGCAACTTTCATTTTGACCTCAATGCGATTCTTTCATTTCTTGAATAGTGCCATCAAGCCACCAAGGTGGTAGCACAGTTGGAATGAGGCTTTGCTTCCACTAGCGTGGTCTAGGTTCGAAACGCGCGAGCGTCGATTAAATGTTGGGGACCGCATGCCCCCCGTTTGGACATGCTCGTTGGGAACGCTATCTGATCCAGCTGGCACTGAGGTGGTTGTGGGGTGACGTACTCATACATGGGATGACTCACGGGTCGGAGAGGGTATGAGCAAAATTTCTACCTGCATCGAACATTTTTCGGTAAAAGAAAGGCCTAGCAGGAGTTGCTACGCAGGTGGGGTCCGCCCATCCCAACCACCACCCCTAAAAAAAAAAAAAAAAAGTGCCACCAATCATCTGTCTGTTCGCCGGTTGGTGGATTGGTCCAATGAGTCATTTTTGGTTGATTTCCCCACAACGAGAGTGAACTATGTGGATTTTGAAATGTTATCGGCAAAGAACATGCTAGTAATAATCTGGACATCAGGTTCGAGAACCCGATAAGTAAATGCCAAATTCTACGGAAGCCTCTAAGTTTCACGCTCGACTTCCCCAGCATCCCTCCGAATTCGAACCCCAAAACCCTCGCGAAACCCGAATTCAACTGCTCCCGGAAGAACAAGAATGCTCTTCAAACGCTTTCCAATCCAATCTCCACTGATAAGGAACGCTCCTCCACACCTCCAATTCAATCCCCAAAACTCCATTCTCCCTTCCCTCCGAAACCCCTTCTCCACCGAAACCCTAGCAGAAGAAGAGCAAGACCACCACGACAGCGTCGGGACCGTCTTCCACATCATCACCACCTCCTCCTCGCACAATTCCATGATCCAATCCCTGAAATCCTCTGGAATTTTCCTCTCCAACGATTTGATTGACCGCGTCTTGAAGAGGTTTCGCTTCAGCCACGGGAATCCCTTCCGAGCCCTTGAATTCTTCGAATTCGTCGGAAAAAGGAAGGGTTTTTATCACACTCCCTTCTCCTACGACACCATGCTCTATATCTTGGGCAGAAGCCGGAGATTCGAAGAGATCTGGCGATTGCTGGTCGAAATGAAGCGAAAAGATCGCAGCTTGATCACCACTAGAACGGTTCAGATAGTTCTCGGTAGGATTGCCAAGGTTTGCTCGGTTCGGCAGACCGTCGAGAGCTTCCGAGGGTTCCGAAAGCTTTGTGTCGACTTCAATACCAATTGCTTAAATGCTTTGTTGAGGACTCTGTGCCAGGAGAAGAGCATGGCCGACGCCCGGAATGTGTACCATAGATTGAAGCATGAGTTCAGGCCTGATCTCCAGACCTTCAACATATTGTTGTCTGGTTGGAAGTCGGTGGAAGACGCCGAGGGGTTTTTCGAGGAGATGATTCAGTTGGGAGTGAAGCCTGATTTGGTGACATATAATTGTTTGGTTGATGTATACTGCAAAAATTGCCAAGTAGAGAAGGCTCACAAGTTGATCGATAAAATGAGAGATGAGGAGATCTACCCCGATGTGATTACATACACTAGCTTGATCGGCGGATTAGGATTGATCGGCCAGCCCGACAAGGCTAGAGATGTTTTGAAGGATATGAGGGAGCTGGGGTGCTACCCAGATGTAGCAGCATATAATGCTCTCATTCGGAACTATTGCATCGCAAAGAGGCTTGGCGATGCTTTTGCTTTGTTGGAGGAGATTGCAGGCAGAGGGTTGACTCCGAATGCGACGAGCTATAATCTTTTCTTTCGGTGCTTTTATTGGGCTAATGATTTGGAGAGTGCGTGGAGGTTGTATGAGAGGATGAGGAGTGAGGGGTGCTTGCCCAACACGCAGTCTTGTATGTTTCTTGTTAGATTGTTCCGTCGGCAGGAGAAGGTGGCAATGGCACTTCAGCTTTGGAATGATATGGTCGAGAAGGGGTTCGGATCATTCACATTGGTCTCTGATGTGCTGTTTGATTTGCTCTGTGATTCAGGTAAATTGGATGATGCTGAGAGGTGTTTCCTTCAGATGGTCGAGAAGGGGCAGAAGCCAAGCACTGTTGCATTTAGGAGAATTAAGGTTTTGATGCGGCTAGCTAACAGGCATGACTCTTTGAGGAATTTGTCGGAAAAGATGGCGATGTTTGGACATTTAAGTCCAGTTGACACTGAAAGAGTGGATGATTCATCAGAAATACCATCCTCCAATCTGCATCCCTGTTGAATTGACAACAAATATGTATCTCAATCAATGCACTTAAGCATAGGGTCTTTCTTAAACGGGCATTTAGTGTTTGGAGGAATATCAACTTGAATATTTAAGGCAGGATCAACATTTTCAGTAGAAACAATCAATTCCCATCTGACCGTCTTATATGTATTAGAACAATTTTGCTAAATTTGTGGTTTTTGGGAGCATGGACGGTTGCTCTCTGTTGTGATTTGACTGGGTTGATGCATTTGTTTGTAGCCATGTGGAAAACTTTGCATTACTTGGTAAAGAGATGATCCCCACATGAACTGACTTGCATTAATAGGTGATCTTTCTGGCTCATGCAATAAAGTATTGCTTGAGGAATTTCTGGCGATCAGCACAACAGACAAGCACTCTAAATGAAGGTTTGTTATTGTATATGATGCTGGTCTATGTGTGTACCTCACTTTTTGTCACAGTGTTGTTTTTAAATTTGGAGCCTTCTAGTTCCATTAACAGGTGTGCCTTGCACTTAAATTTCCAAGAAGTTTACCTTGTATTCATATGAAAATGCCAATTGCATAAGCTAGATCTGAAGTAAAGCTTTTACTATATGTATGTGTGTGTGTGAGTGTGTTTAGTTTATTCATCCTGAGGCAGGATGATATAATGGTGAGCACATAAAAATGAGTACAGTGAGGTGGGAGAGGCAATGCATTATGTGGCAATATTATATAATTACAGCTTTCAGACTATATGTCCAAGGCATCAGACATCAAGCTTCTGAACTAGTCTTTTTATTTAGTGTTGCATTAAGATTATTGGAAGTCTCAGCAGAAACTGCTTTGTTCTGCACTTAGCAATGCTGGAATTTTCATCAGACTCAGTAACAAATTGCTTGCTGCCTCAGAATTTATTTATGTCATGGACCTTGACCAAAAACTTGTCTTGCATCCTAGAAGTTCTAGCTATTCAGTTTGGAAAGGCATTCTTTCATGCAAGTGTTTATGCTCAAGTATATTTTCTGGCAGACTACATCGCCAGTTGATAGATTCACAACTGTCTTCCTACCTTTTGGTTCCAAGCTATCCAACTGAAATAGAACGAATATGAAGATCTCTATGCAATGCAACAGATGTTCGATGTATGAGTTCTTTGGCAGTGCTATATTTTCTTTTGTAATGGTTTCTTAATGCCTCTAGCATTATACTTTGTTTCTCTGTCTTATTGGAAGGAATTCAGAGTTTTAGAACCCAAACTAATGGCTCTCTAGATTAAACAGTTCATATTTATTGGTATCTCTTTTTTCTAAAAGTTGATGGAAAGTGGATCTTATCTGAATAAGACTCCCCGGTTAAAAGCGTTATACTGCATTTTCCATCATTTTGCTTCTAGATAACCAATCAGCTTGCCCTTTTGTTAGCTTCCATTTATTTTTGTAAGATCATGGTAGGTCTCACTTATATTTCTGTTTTTTTTCCCCCCTACTGAAACAGATGCTAAAGATGGAAATTTTACACACACACACACACACACACACAAAAGTCAGCCATTTGCTACAGTATTATAAATTCATACAATAATTTTTTATACCTTTCCAAATTAAATTGGGTTGAACAAGATTTGTGCACCGGCAAATAGATGACAGCCAGTAAATCATGCCGGAAGGGAAAGGGGGCCCCTCCATTTAGAAATAGTACCCTATACAAGATGCACTACATCAGCGGTGCACGATAGGAACAATATGGGACAAGCTGAAAGGGTGCGGTAATCTGAGATAAGCTGCATGTTGAATAGAATCTACAGAAATAAAATCTCTGATTAGCATGGTACACTGCTGATGTAGTACAATTGGTGCTGGATATAATTTCTCCCCTCCATCGCCCTCAACTCCAATCTTCTCTGCCTCCGTACCTATGACGCCCGAACCGTACTAGGAGCCAATAACAGAGAGTTCTTCGGCAATCAATGAAGGCCAGGCCATTAGCTTGTAGCTGGAGTTCATACCATTGTCGCCATATCGGGCAAGCGGGGTTCCGTTGATATGGATTAATACCACTCCTGGAGTGGCCACAGCAAAAGCTGAAATTTACCATATACTTGGTATTTTCCTCCACATTATGGTAATTCCTACTCCATAGAACACGGTTCCTTCATAACCAATCTATTCTCCATTCACTCGTTCGATGCTCACCTGGAGTCGAGCGCGGGGAACATTTGCCTTTGTAGTCTTTTCTGCTAGATGTCCTGCCATTGTTTGATGAAATGTCCATTAAGACAGATGTCCTGGAGTCTATTCTTTTCTGAGCAATTATATCTACTTTTGGTCATTCAGTAGCGCAGATGCCACATTTTTTTTAAGACAGATGCCATTATGTAACTTGAACTGAAGCACTTTGATCTGATTGTCCAGTGTTTAAACATGTGAAGTGAAAAGGCAATATTTTTTCGTTAAGAGCTCGGCAGAATAGTTGGGCCTATATTACTAAATGCTTTCATCTTAGCAATTTGGTGATTTCATATTCTTCTGTTTAATTCCAAAATAAATTATAGACATTGAAAATCAGATGGAAATTGGAAAGATAAATTAGGCCAAGTTTACTGTTTGGCTACGAAACTATGATAAACAACCGCCGCATATTTATAAGAAACTCTTTCTATAAGCATTCAGGACATCTGATCATAATATAATAAACAAGCAATGGAATAAATTTAAACAATCAATATTGAAATTTTAATTTAAATAACTAGAATCAAATTTTAATGTCTTAGGGAACAAACAATATTTAAAAGTTCTTATATCAAACTCTTGTCATATTCTGATCGAAATTAGAAATGTTAAATTCAGCCTTTAGTCACTCTCCTGATCATAACTGAGAATCATAATGTTATTTTGATGTTTACAAAACCATGAAGGCCATATGAAAGTGCCAATGCTATTAACAAACTTAATCAAGTAAATAGACACTTAAGGAAGAGAGAAGTGATACATTCTCGATACATCCTACAATCTTGATACATTCATGATATATTCCTACAATCTAATTTTCAGTTTGACCAAACTAAGAGTGAAGTTTTCTTGATAAGAGATATTTTCGTATTTTTGTTAGTTAAAGAAATGAAACTTGAATATGTCATTCATCCTAATTTAATTGGAATATCTTTTTATTGCTTTAATGTGCTAAACTAACCTTCAAGTGCAAAAAACAGGGTTAGAGTCGACCTTAATACATTTGGCACGACTTGGCACGATGTGGCACACCCTTGAAACACTTGGCATAGAGTTGGAGTCGACCCTGGCACAATTAGGCACATTCTGGCACAAAAGGCACAGAGCTTGGGTCGACCCCAAGAAACCATGAGTTGACCCCAGGTTGAGCCGATCCTAAGAAAAGCATTAGTCGACCCCAGCCAAAAGAGCCAGAAAAACAAGTCTCTGAAATTTCTGAGAGGGTCGACCCCAGATAACCTTGAGTCGACCCCACTGTAGCTTGAGTCGACCCCAGCCTAAAGAGTTAGAAAAGCAAGACTCTGGAATCCCTAAGAGGGCCGACCCCAGATAAGCTTGATTCGACCCCACTGTAGCACGAGTCGACCCCAGCCCAAAATAACAGAAAAATAAGCTTTTGGAATTCCTGAGAGGGCCGACCCCAGCCAAGCTTGAGTCGACCCCACTGTAGCTGGAGCCAACCCTAGGTAAACATGAGCCGACCTAGTCTGTGGAACAATAACTTGGGTCGACCCCAGATTTGCTCGGATCGACCCTAGCACGACTGACAACATAACGGCTAGTTCTGCAGAAGTACAATTTGAATCTCCAACGGTTAGAAACGGCTAGTTTCTCCATTTTAACAGCTAGGGAGTGACCATTTGAGGTTGGAGAAGTATTTAAGAGGTACTATTCATAAAGGAAAAGCATCTTTTGCAAAAATCAAGAGCATATTCAAGAGAAAAGAAAGTCCAAGTGTTCTTCATCAATTTGCTTCATTCAAATTCTGAAAGAAGGTGGTGAGCAGTCTTCAAGTGCATTCAAGAGCTCTACCAACTCCTTGAGGAGTGAAGCAACATTGGCAAAGAAGAGAAGAGCAATCTACAAAGCGATAAATATTTTCTTACCTCTTCTTTAAGTACATTATTGTATTACTTGCTCATTTAGGAGTTTTAAACTTCTTCTTTACTTGTTTTTTGTAAGATTTGTTGGTGAGCCCAAAAAATCAATGGTGTAGGTTGTTGGTGAGCCCGTAAAACCAATGGTTAGGTTATTGGTGATCTCGTAAAACCAATTGTAGGGTTTTTGGATTGTGAGCCTGGTAAAACAATCCAACTGTAATCCGCGGGATTATAGTAAATTACCAAGGGGACGCTTGAGGAGTAGACGTAGGTGCTTTGGAGAGCACCGAACCACTATACTTCTTGTGTGTTTGCATTGTGTTCTTTTTGATTCCACTGCACCTATATAATTGACACAAGCTAAACTACTCATACATCTATCATCTAAATTAAGGTCCTAAAAATTTGGAAAACCCAATTCGCCCCCCCTCTTGGGTTGTTATCTTAGGCAACAAGTGGTATCAAAGCAGGTGCTCTTGTATTAATTGTTGATCAACAATTAAGAGCTAAAAATCATGACAACTCATATAGGTAGCTCTCTATCTGAGGGACAATCAACAAATAGACCACCCCTATTTAATGACACTAATTACACGTATTGGAAAGCACGAATGAGGATATTTATACAAGCATTAGACTATGACATATGCGGAATCATAGTCGAAGGACCATACCCACCCACCATTAGCTTAGATGGCATGGTCATCCCTAAGCCACAAAAGGAATGGGATGATAATGATAAGAGGATGGCTCAACTTAATGCCAAAGCCATGAATGTCCTCTATTGCTCACTAGATGCAAATGAATTTAACAGAATATCAACATGTAATTCAGCTAAGGAAATTTGGGATAGATTAGAGGTTGCACATGAGGGTACAAACCAAGTTAAGAAATCTAAGATAAACATGCTAGTACACAAATGCGAATTATTTAAAATGGAACCCTCTGAAAGTATAACTGAAATGTTTACAAGATTCATCGACATAATCAATGGTTCAAAAGCTTAGGCAAATCTTATTCTAACTCTGAATTGGTACGCAAAATTCTCAAGTCTCTACCGCGTATGTAGGAGGCCAAAGTGACTGCAATTCAAGAGGCGAAGGACCTCAATACATTTTAGCTAGAAGAGCTTCTAGGGTCCCTCATGACCCATGAGCTGACAATGAAGCAAAACTCGAAAGAAGAAGTCAAGAAAAAGAAGACAATTGCCTTGAAGTCCACAATCCCTAAAGAGGACAGTGAGTCGGATGAGTCCGATGATGAAGAGGGGTACGATGAAGAGGAAGTAGCGATGCTTGCCAAGAAGTTCAGAAAATTCATAAGAAATAAGAAAGGACTTCATAAAAGGAAGCCATTCTCCAAAGGCAGCACTAGCAAAGAAAAGAGTAAGGATAAAGAAAAGGAAAGGAAAGTGCCAATCTGTTATGAATGCAATAAGCCCGGGCACTTCAAAATAGATTGTCCACAATTAAAATGGATGGCAAGGAAACTTAAGAAGAAAATTCTCATGGCTGAATGGAGTGAGAGTGAGGAATCAAGCTCAGAAGAGGAAGATCAGCAACATACAGCTCAAATGTGCTTCATGGCAAACGACGATCAGGTAGATGCTGAACTTGATTGTGATTTTACTGTAGATGAATTGCATGATGCTTTTCTAGATCTTATGGAAGACCACAAGAAACTTATTCATAAAAATAAAACTTTAAAGAATGAAAATCAGACACTTATGTAAGATAAGCTAAAACTATCTAATGATTATGAAACATTAAGTAAGAAGTTTACTAATGAAACTAAAAATCTAATTAATGAAAACATTAAACTAAAAGAAGATGTCGAAAAATATAAATTCCTAGTAGATAAATTTACACTCAGCTCAACTAAATTAAACATGATTCTTGATAGTCAAAGAGCTGTTTATGATAAAGCAGGATTAGGGTATAAAACCAACAAAAAGCAAAAATATTTGAAGAATATGTTTGTAAAATCCAAAAATGAAAATACTACTTGTTATTGCTGTAACAAAATAGGACATAAAGCACATGAATGTGATTTTAGGAAACTTAACTATAACAACAAATTAAATAAAAAAGGCAAACCAAGATTTAAGAAAATCTGGGTTCCAAAAGGAACCATAACTACTACCTTAAAGGACCCAACATAGTTTGGGTACCTAAAATGGATCCTTGATTTTGCTTGTAGGTATGTCTTACAACTAATGAGAAGAATCGACTATGGTATCTAGATAGTGGTTGTTCAAGACATATGACAGGTGATAATGATCAATTCATCACCGTGAAATCTAAAGATGGTGGAGTGGTAACCTTTGGTGACAATGGCAAAGGTCACATTATTGGAAAGGGTAAAATCCGTATCACTCTATCTACGTTTATAGATGATATTTTATTGGTTGATGGTCTAAACATAACTTGCTAAGCATAAGTCAATTTTGTGATAAAGATTTTGAAGTTTTTTTCAAATCTTTAGCATGTATAATCACTAGTCCCAAAGATAATAGTATTGTACTCATAGGACATAGACATGGACACATTTACATCGTAGACCTTGATGATCTAGCCAAGAAGAATGGATTATGCCAAATTGCCAATGAGGATAAGATAAGTGAAACTAGTTGGCTATGACACCGAAGATTAGGTCACGCTAGTATGGAATTAATTTCAAAATTAGTTAAAAAGGAGTTAGTGAAAGGTTTACCAAATTAACTTATGAAAAGAATAAAATTTATGGTGCATATCAATTAGGTAAACAAACAAGGTCATCTTTCAAATCTAAAAACATAGTCTCAACTACTAGGCCATTACGGCTCATCTACATGGATTTATTTGGACCAACTAGAACTGCAAGTCTAGGAGGCAAAAAGTATGGACTAGTAATTGTAGATGATTTTTTAAGATATACATGGGTGTCATTTTTTGCACATAAAAATGAAACGTTTTCAGCCTTTTTGAAATATTACAAAAATGTTATAACTAAAAAGAACATCACTTTAATCTCAATTCGTAGTGATCATGAAACCAAATTTGAAAATCAACACTTTTAAGAATTTTGTAATGAAAATGGAATTTTTCATCAATTTTCAGCTCCTAGAACCTCTCAACAAAATGAGGTTGTTGAAAGGAAGAATAGGGCCTTGGTAGAAATGGCTCACACTATACTATGTGAGTCAAATCTTCCAAAGTATTTTTGAGCTGAAGCTGTAAACACCTCCTGCCATATCTTAAACTGTGTTTTAATTCGTCCAATAACCAAGAAAACTCCCTACGAACTTTGGAAAAATAAGAAGCCAATTGTCAAATATTTTTGAGTTTTTGGTTGTCGATGTTATATTTTAAACAATGGCATGAAGAATTTAAGTAAATTTGATGGTAAGTCAGATGAGGGTATTTTCTTATGATACTCTATATCTAGCAGGACATACAGAGTCTTCAACAAGAGCTCTATGGTTGTTGAAGAATCAATCAATATTATATTTGATGAAACTAACGGTGAGTCCTCTAGGAAGGAAAGTATTTTTGATGATGATACAGGAACATTCGAGCTTTAGAAATTAAACATTCATGATACACCAAATCATGAACAAGAGGATACATCAAAGGAAGGTGAGGAAGAAAAGGAAGATGATCATAGTTCACCACAACATCAGGATCTACCTAAAGAATGGAGGTATGTACATGGTCACCTCAAAGACTTAATAATAGGTGATCTATCACAAGGGTTAAGAACTCGATCCTACCTAAGAAACATTAATAACTATCTTACCTTTGTATCTCAAATAGAACCTAAAACTTATGAAGAAGTGGAACATGATGTAAATTGAATCAAAGCTATGTAAGAAGAATTGAATCAATTTAAAAGAAATAATGTATCAACATTAATTGAAAGACCTAAAAACAAAACTATTATTGGAACCAAATGGATTTTTAGAAACAAACTTGATGAAAATGGAATAGTAACTAGAAACAAGGCTAAGCTAGTGGTTAAAGGTTATAATCAGAAAGAAAGGATTGACTTTGAGAAAATCTATGCCCCAGTTGCTAGGTTAGAAGCCATTAGATTACTACTTACATTTGCTTGCTATATAGATTTTAAATTATATCAAATGGATGTAAAGAGTGCCTTTCTAAATGGTTACATAACAGAGGAAGTATATGTAGAACAACCTCTTAGTTTTGAAGATCATGAATTTTCCGAACATGTATTTAAATTGCATAAGGCACTTTATGGTTTGAAACAAGCTCCTAGAGTTTGGTATGATAGACTAAGTAAATTCTTGCTAGATAATAAATTCAATAGAGAAAATGTAGATAAAATACTATTCATTAAGAGAAAGATAAAAATCTTCTTGCAGTGCAAATATATGTAGATGACATAATATTTTGTGCTACTAACAATTCTTTGTGCAAAGAGTTTGCTGAGTTAATACAGGATGAGTTCGAGATGAGCATGATGGGAGAACTCAATTTTTTCCTCGGACTCCAGATCATGCAAACTAAGGAAGGGATCTTCATTCACCAAACTAAATATACAAAGGAAATCCTCAAGAAGTTTGGGAAAGAAGATTACAAGGAAATGGGAACTCCGATGAATTCTACTAGTAAGTTGGACAAATATGAAAAAGGTAAGAACATAGATACTAAACTTTATAGAGGTATGATTGAATCCTTGCTTTACCTTACTGCTAAAGAATCACATTTATCTACTGTTAAAAGAATTCTTAGGTATCTAAGAAGTACATCTAGCATAGAATTATGGTACTCTGGAGATTCCTATTTTGAACTTATTGCATACTCAGATGCTGACTTTGCTGGATGCAAACTAGATAGAAAGAGCATTAGTGGGATATGTCAATTCTTAGGTGCTAATCTAGTCTCATGGTTTAGCAAAAAGTAAAATTTAGTTGCACTGTGAATGGCTGAGGTCGAATACATTGCAGCTGGAAGTTTCTGTGCTCAAGTATTATGGCTTAAACAACAATTAGAGGATTATGGAATTAAGCTTGATAAGATTTTCATAAAATCTGATAAGACAAGTGCAATCAATTTAACCAAAAATCCAGTACAACACTCTAAAGCAAAACATATTGAAATACGATATCACTTCATAAAAGATTATGTGCAAAATGGGAATATAAATATTGAACATGTATGCATGAAAAAGCAATTGGCTGATATATTTACAAAATCTTTTAGTGAAGATAGATTTTGTATGCTTGAAGAGAATTAGAAGTATGTGACCCCTTTGCTTAGAGAAGGACAAATGTTTCATGATACGCTCCTCTCATCTCCTAAATCCTATGAAACATTGGTCAAATAATTGATTTAGAGATTCCTCTCATGAATATCCATGACCCTTGAAAATTTGGTAAGGATCAGAAAATTGAAAGATCAAAAAAAAAAAGGGTTTGAACTCGGGTCGACCCGAGATCCCAGAGGGGTTGACCCCACGCGAGCCGAGCCAAGCAAAAGCTGGGGTTGACTCGATGGCGGGTCCCTTATTTTTAAGGGCCGGCCGTGAGCTAGGTTTTGGGCATTCCACTCTTTCTAAATCCCTAGAAACCGTATTCCCTCTCCTCCAATCACTTCCAATCGCCGGTAAGATCTAATTCCACCCTCTCCCAAGCCGGTAGATCAAATCCGAAGGAAGATTAGGTCAAGATGGGACCCAAACGATCGGTGGCCAAGTGAGCTAGGAGAGTATATGCCCATCTACAGTTGAAGAGCAAGCTAGAGGGCCATCTACAGTTCCTCCACGAGCTGAATCGCGAGCAGAGCCTCCCCAACTGCCTTCCCCTTCGGTTTTGCTTGCCAGATATGCGGGGAGACCGGTCACGATAGGTAGACGTATAAACTTTGAATTTTTGGATCAAGAAGGTTTTAGATTGAGTGGTTGGATCAAGCAACAGGGATGGAAGTACCTCTGCTCCCTAGATCTAAAGACCTACCCGGGATTATTCCGTGAGTTTTATGCTACCCTATGGGTCGGTACGGGAGGGCTCGTGTCCGAGGTCCGTGGGGTTGAGATTCATGTTACTGAGGAGAGCCTAGGACATCTACTCCATCTCCCATATGAGGGTGCTATACCAGATAGACCAGAGGATAGGATTAGGGCTCTACAAATGATCATGGAGAGAGATTTGATAGACTACTCTAATGATTTAGTAGCTAGTTCCTTCTCTGCTGAGATGAGATTGCTTCATAACTTTATAGGTCGGATACTATTTCCGAAGAGTGAGAGATTCGACCATGTGTCTGAGAAAGATATGGCAATTATGAAGCATGTTATTCAGGGCATTCCCCTGAATCTTCCGGCTATGATGATCAGACAGATGCGTGAGGCCGTGACTAGGGCGAGGGCTTCTTTACCCTATGGTATGGTACTCATACTGATTTTTAGACAGTATGATATTTGTCTAGTTGGAGAGATCTCCAGAGATTTACTGCATACCGATACCTACACTACACGATCACTTGTGCGCATGGGCTACAAGAAGCTGAATGGTCATTAGGTGCGCGGTGGTGCAGGGCCACAGGCACCAGAGCCTGATGTACCAGAGCCCGAAGACTCCATTCCAGAGCCCGAGATGCCTGCTGACCATCCTTCATCACATGAAGAGGCAGGACCGTCATCTTCTGCACCTACTGGATACTAGAAGGAGTACTGGAGTAGGATGACTGAGATAGTAATAGCTTAGGTGATGGGTCTCTCCGATAGGATGATGAGTCGGTTGGATAGTATTACGACTGAGATCAGGGGAGTATCCGCTTAGGTGACGAGCCTCATGGACCGGATGACTACTTTAGATAGAGAGTATCATGGCCCCTCTGGAGCTCGAGCAGCTGAGTCAGAGGTCTCGGCACAGAGCCAGCCAGTTCATAGGCTCACAGACCATCCCAGTCGTATTAGACTAGACCTCCTCTTGCCACCTACATTAGGAGATCTAGAGTCAGATCACAGCCATTGGATGCTTCTAGGCCTACTGATAGCACTACAGGAGCTCATTTAGACTAGTGCCTAGAGTCATTCTAGTCTCTATGTATTTTGCCTTTTGTTGATTGTAAACGATATTATCCTTTATGGCATTTTGGATTACTAGAACATTGTAGTTTTGGCTTTTATGAAAAACAATGTCTTATTTTGAATTATGATCTTTGTCATTGGCATACTATGCACCTTTGTATTACATATTCTTTTTGATGATGACAAAAATGGGAAGAAAAATATAAGAAAATGTAGAAACATATAAGAGTGAAATATATGCAAGATACTCTATAAGACTCTATAAGAAAGAAAAATATGAAGAGTTTATAAGGAGACAAATATAAGAAGAGAAATCAATATTTAAGGGGGAGAACATTGACAACATGCAAATTTGAATTTTCATTAAATAAACATCTGAATTTTGAAATTTTGATACATGAGAATTCATAATACATAACCTATGGAACATGAAAACTCATAATGCATAAGTCTAGATATTCTAGAAGGCATGATACATAAGCTTTTGGCACACAACTATAGAAAGTTTCATTGCCTTGATACATAACTTAAAACTCTTAATTTGGCACAAATTCTTGAATATTTTGACTCAATGAAACATAAGAGAAAGGGGGAGTAAAGCTAAAACAGATTTGGCATCAATTTGATTATGATAGGGGAGCTCTTGATTCTTTGATACGTACTCCAAAATTTGATTATTTTGAAAATCTTGAACCAAAAGCATCTTATGATGTTAAATCAAATCTTTCTTATGAATGGCAAATCGACAATAAGTAATGTTTTGTAATCATCAAAAAGGGGGAGATTGAGAATCATAATGTTATTTTGATGTTTACAAAACCATGAAGGCCATATGGAAGTGCTAATGCTATTAACAAACTTAATCAAGTAAATAGACACTCAAGGAAGAGAGAAGTGATACATTCTCGATACATCCTACAATCCTGATACATTTATGATATACTCCTACAATCTAATTTTCAGTTTGACCAAACTAAGGATGAAGTTTTCTTCATAAGGGGTATTTTCGTATTTTTGTTAGTTAAAAAAATGAAACTTGAATGTGCCATTCATCCTAATTTAATTGGAATATCTTTTTATTTCTTTAATATGTTAAACTAACTTTCAAGTGCAGAAAAATAAGTTTGGAGTCGACCCTGATACATTTGGCGTGACTTGGCACAATGTGGCACACCCTTGAAACACTTGGCACAGAAGAAATGAAGTCGACCCTGGCACAATTTGGCACATTCTGGTATAAAAGGCACAGAGCTTGGGTCGACCCTAAGAAACCATGAGTCGACCCCAGCCAAAAGAGCTAGAAAAACAAGTCTCTGAAATTTCGGAGAGGGCCGACCCCACTGTAGCTTGAGTTGACCCCAGGAAAGCATGAGTCGACCCAGCCTAAAGAGTCAGAAAAGCAAGTCTCTGGAATCCTGAGAGGGCTGACCCTAGATAAGCTTGAGTCGACCCCATTGTAGCTCGAGTCGACCCCAGCCCAAAATGACAAAAAAAACAAGCTTCTGAAATTCCTGAGAGGGCCGACCCCAGCCAAGCTTGAGTCGACCCCACTGTAGCTGGAGCCGACCCCAAGTAAACATCAGCCGACCCAAGTCTGTGGAATAGTAACTTGGGTCGATCCTAAATTTGCTCAGGTCGACTACAGCACGACTGACAGCATAACGGCTAGTTCTAGAGAAGTACAATTTGAGTCTCCAACGGCTAGAAACGGCTAGTTTCTCCATTCCAATAGTTAGGGAGTGACTATTTGAGGTTGGAGAAGTATTTAAGAGGTACTATTCATCAGGGGAAAGCATCTTATGCAAAAATCAAGAGTGTATTCAAGAGAAAAGAAAGTTCAAGTGTTCTTCATCAATTTGCTTCATTCAAATTCTGAAAAAAAGTGGTGAGCAGTCTTCAAGTGCATTCAAGAGCTCTACCAACTTCTTGAGGAGTGAAGCAACATTGGCAAAGAAGAGAAGAGCAATCTACAAAGCGATAAATATTTTCTTACCTCTTCTTTAAGTGCATTATTGTATTACTTGCTCATTTAGGAGCTTTAAACTTCTTCCCTACTTGTTTCTTGTAAGGTTTGTTAGTGAGCCCAAAAAACTAATAGTGTAGGTTGTTGGTGAGCCCGTAAAACCAATGATTAGGTTATTGGTGATCCCGTAAGACTAATTATAGGGTTTTTGGATTTTGAGCCTGATAAAACAATCCAACTGCAATCCGCGGGATTATAGTGAATTCCCAAGGGGATGCTTGGGGAGTGAACGTAGGTGCTTTGGAGAGCACCGGACCACTATACTTCTTGTGTGTTTGCATTGTGTTCTTTTTGATTCCACTGCACTTATATAATTAACACAAGTTAAACTACTCATACATCTATCATCTAAATTAATGTCCAAAAAATTTGAAAAACCCAATTCACCCCTCCTCTTGGGTTGTTATCTTGGGCAACAATAACCTCGTGCTATCTTAGTCTTCAAAATCTGTTAAAATAGTTAGACATAGAATAATGAGCTAGATAGCCCAGTAAGCAATGAACATTTTAACTAGATTAACCAGGCAATAATTTAAAAAATTATTTATAGAAAATAAGCGTTGGGAATTTATTAATTCAAAACTAAATTAAGGTATGCAGTATTATCAAAATATTATGCATGCTAAATTCAATTTTTCTCAAAATTTAAATTTTATTTATAAATTTAAATTCTTTCAAATCATCAAGTTCATATCGTCAACCATGAACTATGACCATATTTTTTTATAGCAGAGTCATAATGCTGTGTATCTTCTTGCAATGTGTCGTGCATCATTTTGCGACGAAGACCTTTAGGACTGCGTATTTACTTGTGGTATATCGGACATCTTCTTATGACATAAACCTTGCTGGACAAATAAAGTGCCAACGTATTAAGCCTTATCACATAGTTAAGCTAAGAGTTCAAAATAATCATGGAGTTCATATCTCAGTTCAAACAAGCCATGAAGTGTTAGGAGAGAGAGGAGGAGAGGAAAGGGAGGGGCTTTTGGATAGATGGGAAGCATGGAGAGAGCAGAGGAAAGCTATCGAAAAAAGAAGAAGAAGAAGCATGTGGGAATGGAGTATGGAGTAGGGGCCTTCTTTAGGCCGGGCCTTTAGGCGACCGCCTCAATCGCCTAAGGGTTGAGCCGACCTCGAGAGTGCCCTCCTGCTCCCCAATCTCCAAGATGCGAGTGACCACCGTCTTCACCCCTGGGTGGGTCTTCAGGCTGAAGCAAATGGCTGACTTCGCCAGCTTAACCTGCTACCACAGACCGCACAGTACTCTCTCAGAATGCTCGAATACTCTGAGCCGATTTGCTGATCCTTGTGAGATTTTGATGTTTACAAAGCCATTGAGGACGTTTTATTGTACTAATGATGTTATGTTTAGTGTTTTAGAAAAATGTCAAAATAATTCAAGATAAATTATTAAGGATTAAAATGAAAACACTCTGGATCAGTTAATGGTCAAGGAACAGTCCTTGAGTCGACTCAAGAAGGGTTCGAGTCGACTCTGGCACAACAGTTGTCTATTGGCACAGTGAATGAGTTGACCCCTGCAAGACTTGAGTCGACCTTAGTGTAGTTCAAATTTCACAGAGAGCTTTTGCTGCCTGAGACATTTTTTCATGAGTCGACCCTTGTGTTTAAAGAGTCGACCCCCGATTTCAATGAGTCGACCCTTATGTTTCAAGAGTCGACCCTAGGTCAATCTCAGCATTGGATAGAAAGTTAGCTTCAGGATTCCTCAATGAGTCGACTCTTGTATTTGTTGAGTCGATCCTTGGGTTTGAAGAGTCGACCCTTTGAAGCTATTGCTGGATGAGCCGTCTCAGGATTTTGTTGTGCCGACCCATGATAAGCATCGACTCGACTCTCCGAGAAAAAGACAGAAATCCAATTTTTGGATGAACAGTGGTCGAGTCGACTCTAGGAGACAGCGAGTCGACTCCCTGAGAAAACAACAGAAGAGCGATTTTCGGAGGAACAGTGGCCGAGTCAACTCCAGAAATCTTTGAGCCGACTCACTTAAAGAGAAGAGTAAAAAGCAAGCTCAGATGAACAGTTAGCTGAGTCGACTCCAGAAAATCCCGAGCCGACTCCACTGATGAACAACAGCAAATTTTATTCTTGGCTAAGAAAGCAGTCTTCATGGTATGCCTCCATGGAGGATAATTGTCACTAATGGGGACTTGAGAGACTAGGACCATGCCTGGGTTATCTAAATGGTGGAGAAAGAATGGTGATGATTACTAGGATTGGAAATAATAGAAGAAAAGACCATGATTATCAAATGGAGAATAGAAGGCCAAGAAAAACAAACACTAAGAGGATGATGATCGGAGAACAAGAAAGAGGGGGTGACTGATCAAGAAAAAGTCCTCTCTGATACTATAAGAAATTTGTATTGAAAATATGATTTGAATTCCTTGTACCATTCATAGCACTAATGTGTTTTATATATAAGTTAAGCCCCTATATATAGTAGAATACAACAATAAAATCCCTTGATTATAGGAATAATACTAGGGACCAGATATAGTATAATATAATAGCAAAATTTTATAATTTGATACAGATACTAAATTTGAATATTACAATCAGATCCCATAATTTTTGGAGATTGATTTGAGCTGATATAACAAAATTGTGAATGCAATGTGGCAGCTGTGATATCCAATATCATATATACTATATAGGTAAGATTGTGCATAATTCTAAGCTGTAATAAACACCATTTATTAAAATAAATATCTCTATGGGAGGAGAATATAGAAACATTTGAAACCAAATTATGTCCCACCACACTTACCAGAAAATCTCAAATGTGGCTGGGCTACTATATGCATTTGCAGCATCCATCTCTATTTTTTGTAACTCCACGCAACAAAAGGACAGGATTGTGATACTCTGTAATCATCATGAACATCATTGTAATGCAACCTTAAGGCGCATAGGCCATGGTGGAAAATAATATCTTTCAAGTGCATCTTTCGGTCAAGATATCTGTGAAGACCAGTGTTTGGGCTCTCAATTCATCAGCTACTTGTATATCCAAGAGAACCTTTTCCTAGGAGATAGGCCTAAGCCCAATATGCCATGTTTTGTACAATTCTTCATATATTCATGATCTTTCCTAACGTCATGCTTCACAAAGACTTTCTTCAATTTACTTTCAAACGGATCCAAAGTGCATCCATCAAACATTATAAACATTATACTCTTGATGTTAGAGTGTCGGAATTTTTCATATACATGATCAAGCAAAGTTCTCAACATATGGCAACTGCATGAACGATGGACTATGTTTGGAAGAAGCTCTTGATTGCTTTGTGCATTGCATAATTACTATATGTGATGATGACTTTGGATATTTTGAAATATTGCTCTCAAAAATTTAATTGACAACCATTTTAGTTCTCAACAATCTCGCTAGTAACAACTGCACATCCAAAAGCTGTGATTTTATGATGATTGTTTGTTCCAACAGAAGGGATGAAAACTATGGGGTATTAGTTGGTTCAGTAAGTGCTTTTAAATATAACATCCCCAGAGATATTGTAATCAAGACAAGACCGAGTATTAAACCAAAACAACTTAGGCAAGTGTTCTTTAGAATCTATTTCATAACTGTAAAAAAAAAAAAAAAATCTGGTTCTTTCTTGCTACACACCTTTATATAAGTCAATTCTTTCCCAGCATCCACTCGGAGAATCTTCATTTTAGAAGTTTTGGTATCGAAAGTTGGAAAGATCATTTACCATAGCCACCTTCTTTGTGCTCTATATAATCTAAAATGTTTCTTACGAATGTCTACAGCTACTAAGCTAAAAACTTTTAGAAAATTTAGCATCATCAATCTTACGATGTGATCTAAGAAATGGGACTTCTTCTGTTCCAGTAAAGTGATGACTATGATTATCTTCAAAATCATAGGCATACCATTTGCTTATGCTAGGATCAAGACCAGTGGTCATTTGTGCAAGATTGTCACATCAAGTAAAAGCTTGTTATTTTCCTTCACAATCTACTCCAGCCATGTGCTTCTCATTTCGAAAAACTTCACTCAAGCAAATGAGACGTCGTTGGATTATTTCATGGGTTTTTGAGTCATGTATTATTACTTTATTTCTCCTAATTATAAACCCTTGATACTTAGCATAGTTATTAAAGAATTTGTAGCATTGCTCTTCAAATGAAATGGTTATCCAGATTATATTATCATAGATGAGTGATTATGTTAAATAGAATCTAAAAGGATGTTTGGTTTCCAGGAATGGAAAAGAATTGGAATAGGAATCGGATATGGAATGGTAACGGAAAGCAGGGAGGGAATGGGAATCACAATGCTTATTCCATTGTTTAGGTACGAATGTGTTGACCCCCTAATGGATTTTGATGAATACAAAACACTAGAGCATAATTCCATTATATCTTAACAATTTAATTGAGGAATTCATGTGTTTTATTTAGAATATTGTTGAGAAATGTCTAGGCAAGTTCCCATAATTTTTATGAATTTATTGAAGAACATTTTGAGTTAAAGAAAAAGTTCAGGGACAGCCGAGACGTCTCCTGATAGTTTCAGAGACGTCTCTGGCACAAACAAGAAGAACTGGCACACTTGGAGACGTCCCCGGCACTTGCCGAGTCGTCCCCGCGTTAGCGGAGTCGACTCTCTCAGTAGCGGAGTCGACTCTCTCAGTGGCGGCAGAAAGACAGTTTTCAAGAGATATGCGCGAGACGTCCCCACTGTACGCGGAGTCGTCCCCGCAAGTAAAAAAAGGAGACTTCCCGAGTCGTCCCCAAGATAGCGGAGACGGCTCTCTCAGGGTTTTCCAGAGAATGGTTTTTAGGGAGATAAAGAAGCAGAGTCGACCCTGAGACAGCGGAGTCGTCCCCATGCATAAAGTGCAGACAAGCCGAGATGTCCCCTGAAAGAGCGGAGTCGACTCTCTCAGGAAATTCCAGAGGACAAGTTTTTCGGAGACAAAAAAGGGGAGTCGTCCCCAAGGCAGCGGAGTCGTCCCCACTCAAAAAATGCAGACAAGCCGAGACGTCCCCGTAAAGTGCCGAGTCGACCCCAAACAACGGAAAAAGTAAAATCCTGTAGCCGAGACGTCTCTCGTTGTAGCGGAGACGTCCCCGGAGCGTCTGGAACGCGACTGACAACTTTTCAGGTTTGATTTGAATTTCAAATCTTCTCTACTTTATCTCTAACGGCTATATTTGCTTTTTGGGCTATAAAAGGGAGCTCTTAAGTGCTTCTCAACAACTTTTTTACCAACCCAAAGCAAAATCATTCAAGAGAGAAAAGTTCAAGGGAGTGAGAGCATTCAAGTGAAGAAATCAAGTGCTTTCAAGCTTCCCAAGTGATTTCAAGCTCAACCACTCTCGTGCGCTCGGGATTCAAAGCTCACACTCGATCCTACGCGTTCCACATCGGAAGAATCAACATTTCCCACGCTTCCAACGGCAAAAGGATTCTTCCGGGTTCTATTGTTCATAGTTGATATATTTGCTTTTTAGAGCTTCTCTTTTCTTTTGTAAACTCTTTCATTGTGGTGCTTGTTCCAGTCAAGGGACTTGGAACAAGGAAAAGGCGTCCCAAGCCTAAGAGAAATTGGGGGTTTTAGGGTTCGTTGTTAGCCCGGGGTAAAACAACGAGTTGGGTAGTTCACTCGAAAAACTACCGGATTTTAGGGTTTGTTGTGAGCCCGGTGTAAAACAATGAGTTGGGTAGTGAACTCGCAAAACTACCGTACTGTAATCTTGGATTATAGTGGAAATTCCCAAAGGCGCTTTGGGGAGTGGATGTAGGAGCGGTGGAAGCTCCGAACCACTATAAAACCGTGTGTTTGTGATTGTCTCTTCTCATCCCTTTATCTTTACTTTAGTTCATACATTTACGTGTTTTATTTTTTAATTAGTTGAAAAGTTTTAAAACACCCAATTCACCCCCCTCTTGGGTGACCATCTCTGGGCAACAAGTGGTATCAGAGCAGGTGCTCTGTGTATTTCTTGAAAGACCTAACCGTCTTAGCCAAAGATCTAGATGGGAACACCCTTTAACAATGTTCCTGCCGAGGGGCAAGCAACCAATAGACCTCCACTCTTCAATGGGACAAATTATACCTATTGGAAGACTAGAATGAAAATCTTCATTCAAGCACAAGACTATGCCTTGTGGAGGGTTATAGTCAAGGAACCACAAGAACCATCACATGTGGTTAATGACATTCGAGTTCCCAAACCTGAGGAGGATTGGGATGAGAATGATGATAGGATGGCTCAACTCAATTCTAGAGCCATGAACTCACTATTTTGTTCTTTAGATGTAAATGAGTTCAATAGAGTCTCTACATGTAGTTCCGCTAAGGAAATATGGGATAGGCTTGAAGTTACCCACGAGGGTACAAATCAAGTCAAAGAGTCCAAAGTGAACATTCTAGTTCACAAATATGAATTGTTTAAGATGGAACCTAATGAAACCATCACATGCATGTTCACACGTTTTATCGAAATTATTAATGGCCTAAAAAGCTTGGGCAAATCTTACACTAACCCCGAACTTGTGAGTAAAATTCTCAGGTCATTGCCAAAAGCATGGGAAGCAAAGGTCACGGCGATTGTAGAAGCCAAAGACCTCAACACCTTGGGGCTAGAACAACTCTTGGGCTCATTGATGACGCATGAGCTCACGATGAAGCTGCATGAAGAAGAGTTGCCAAAGAAAAAGACAATCGCACTCAAGGCTACCTCACGTGTATGTGAAGAAGAGAGCAGTGAGAGTGAAGAAGAAAGTCAAGATGAGGACTTGGGTTTGATAGTAAGAAAGTTTAAAAAATTCATGAGAAGAAAGAAACCCTTCCCAAGAAAGAAATTTGGAGGGAGAAATGATTGGGAAAAAGAAAAGGAAAAAGAAAGAGACCCAATCGTATGCTATGATTGCAAGAGACCGGGACATATTCGTTCCGAATGCCCTCAACAAAAGAAGTATTTTGGAAAGAAGAAGAAGAAGGCATTGAAGGCAACATGGGATGATAGTGACACATCATCCTCCGAAGAAGAGAAGGAAGAGACCGCCAATCTATGCTTCATGGCGTTCGAAGATGACGAGGTATGTCAAAACCCAACCATAAATTTTACTTTAGAAGAATTATATGAAGCTTTTCAAGAACTTATGGGTGATTGTAGTATGTTAGGAGCAAAGAATAAAGAATTAAAAGCCTCCAATCAAAAACTGAAGGAAAATATTGAAAACCTATTAATTGAAAAGGAGAGCGTTAAAAATATTAACACTACTAACCTAGAAATCAAAAATTCAAAACTTAGCATTGAAAATGAAAAGGCAAAAACACTAATTAAGGAATTAAATCTAAAAGTAAAATCCCTACTCGATAATAATACCTCACTTGCATAAAACGTTGAATCTCTTAGAAAAGATAAGGAAGAACTAGTTAAAGAAAATTTGAATCTTAAGAATGAGGTACATAAGTACAAACCAATCGTTGAAAAATTCACACAAAGCTCTGAAAAATTAAATCTCATTCTTTCAAATCAAAGAGCTGTTTTCAATAAAGCCGGATTAGGATATAAAACTAATAAACAACAAAAGTATCTAAAGAATTTCTTTGTAAAAGCAAAAGATGTAAAAACTGAAAAACCTACATGCTTTCGTTGTGGAAAGAATGGACATAAAGCCTACTCTTGTATTCAAAGAAAAATCCAAACTAACAAGAGTACATTTGTGAAAGCCAAAAACATAACTAAAGTATGGGTGCCTAAGGGAACCAACCACACTAACCACGAAGGACCCAAGAAAACTTGGGTACCTAAGAGCTTCACATGATCATTTTGCAGGTATGCCTTGCAGCCGGAAATAAAAAGAGAATGTGGTATCTTGATAGCGGTTGCTCAAGGCATATGACCGGTGACAAGAGTCTCTTCGTCACCTTGGAATCAAAAGAAGGAGGAGTAGTCACATTTGGAGACAATGCTAAAGGCCGAATCATTGGTGTTGGTAAAATCTTCATATCACCCTCCTCATTTATTGATAATGTATTGTTAGTTAATGGACTAAAACATAATTTATTAAGTATAAGTCAATTTTGTGACAAGGGCTTTAAAGTGTCATTTGAATCATCACTATGCATAATTAGTAGTCCAATTGATAATGAGATCATACTCACAGGACATAGGCATGGAAATGTTTACATGGTAGATCTTGATGATCTCACCATGAAGGATGGCCAATGTCTTGTAGCCATGAATCCCAAAGTCAATGAGACTAGTTGGTTATGGCATCGTAGGTTAGGGCATGCTAGCATGGATTTAATCTCTAAATTAATTACAAAGGATCTAGTCAAAGGGCTACCAAAAATAGACTTTGAAAAGAATAAAATTTGTGCTGCATGTCAATTAGGAAAACAAACAAGAAGTTCCTTTAAGTCTAAGAACATAGTTTCAACATCAAAACCCTTAGAACTAATTCACATGGATTTGTTTGGACCCACTAGAACTGCTAGTCTAGGGGGTAAGAAATTTGGTCTTGTAATTGTTGATGATTTTTCACGTTTTACATGGGTTTCATTTTTTGCACACAAAGATGAGTCCTTTCCCGCTTTTATCAAGTTTCAAAATAGGGTTTCAAATGAACTCAATCTTAAACTAAAAGCAATTAGGAGTGATCATGGTACCGAGTTTGAAAATCAGTATTTTGAAAAATTTTGTGAAGAAAATGGTATCAATCACAACTTCTCGGCACCTAGGACACCTCAACAAAACGGGGTGGTAGAAAGGAAGAATCGCACACTAGCAGATATGGCTCGTACCATGTTGTGCGAATCGGATCTACCAAAGTATTTTTGGGCTGAAGCAATAAATACCTCATGTTATATCTTAAATCGTGCTTTAGTTAGATCCATCTTAAAGAAAACACCTTATGAGTTGATAAAAAGTAAGAAACCAAATATAAGTTATTTTCATGTTTTCGGTTGTCGATGCTTTATTTTAAACAATGGAAAGGACAATCTAAGTAAATTTAGTGCTAAATCAGATGAGGGGATCTTCTTAGGTTATTCCTCATCTAGTAGAGCATACAGGGTCTTCAACAAGAGAACTCTCGTTGTTGAAGAATCCATTCATGTTGTTTTTGATGAAGCTAATGGAGATTCTTCTAGAAAAGAAGAAGATGGTGATGCAGGTATACTTGAAGACCGAATGAAGGAATTCTCCATACAAGACAAACAACATGAGGATGAGACCAAAGAAGATGCAAATCAGCAAGGTGAAGAAGATCAACCTCCATCAAGAAATCAAGATCTTCCTAAGGAATGGAGGTATGCACATGGTCATCCAAAGGATCTAATCCTTGGTGATCCTTCACAAGGTATAAGAACTAGATCCTCTCTAAGAAATACTAGTAATTATCTTGCTTTCGTTTCACAAATAGAGCCTAAATCACTAGAAGAAGCCGAAAAAGATGATAATTGGATGAATGCTATGCAAGAGGAATTAAACCAATTTGAAAGAAATGAAGTTTGGACTCTAATGAAAAGACCCCCTAATGTTTCAATTATAGGCACCAAGTGGGTGTATAGAAATAAACTAGATGAAGATGGAATTGTAATAAGAAACAAAGCTAGGCTAGTGGCCAAAGGATATAATCAGGAGGAAGGAATAGATTTTGATGAAACTTTTGCTCCTGTTGCTAGGTTAGAGGCTATTAGACTGCTTTTAGCATATGCATGCTTCATGGATTTTAAACTCTATCAAATGGATGTAAAAAGTGCATTCTTAAATGGCTATATAATGGAGGAAGTTTATGTAGGACAACCTCCAGGTTTTGAAAATCACTTACATCCAGATTATGTGTATAAATTGCATAAAGCATTGTATGGACTTAAGCAAGCCCCTAGGGCATGGTATGAAAGATTAAGTAATTTCCTAATTGAGAACAAATTTAAGAGAGGAAATGTAGACAAAACCCTCTTTATTAAAAGAAAAGGAAATGACTTATTGCTTGTACAAATTTATGTGGATGATATAATTTTTGGTGCTACTAATGATAGTCTTTGTCAAGAGTTTGCCAAGCTTATGCAGGGAGAATTTGAAATGAGCATGATGGGTGAGCTCAACTTCTTCCTTGGGCTACAAATAAAACAATCAGAGGAAGGCATCTTCATCAGTCAGTCCAAATACATCAAGGAAATGTTGGAAAAATTCAAGATGAAGGATGCAAAGGAAATCAGCACACCCATGGGCTCAAGTTGCAAGCTTGACAAAGATGAAAAAGGTAAAAGTATAGACTGCAAATTGTACAGAGGTATGATAGGCTCTTTACTTTACCTTACTGCTAGTAGACCAGATATATTATTCAGTGTTTGTATGTGTGCTAGATACCAAGCATGTCCTAAGGAATCACACTTGCAAGCTGTTAAAAGAATTTTTAGATATCTAGTAGGGACATCTAATGTAGGCTTATGGTATTCTAAACAATCTGACATAGATTTAATTGCTTATTCCGATGCTGATTTTGCCGGGTGCAAGCTCGACAGAAAAAGCACAAGTGGCACATGTCAATTCTTGGGTGCCAATTTGGTTTCTTGGTTTAACAAGAAACAAAATTCAGTTGCCTTGTCCACAGCTGAAGCTGAGTACATTGCAGCTGAAAGCTGTTGTGCCCAAGTTCTTTGGATTAAGCAACAACTTGAAGACTTCGGTATTAAAATGGACAATATACCAATTAAGTGTGATAATACAAGTGCAATTAATTTAACAAAAAATCCTGTCCAACACTCTAAGTCAAAGCATATAGAGATTAGGCATCATTTTATTAGGGATCATGTGCCGAAAAATGATGTGATGATTGAATATGTATGTACTGAAAATCAATTAGCTGATATCTTTACAAAGCCCCTTTGTAAAGATAGATTCAATTTCTTAAGGAATGCATTGAGCTTGTATGATCCTAGCAAATGAGTTGAATTTGTATTGCATTGCTTTGCTACTCAAACTAGTAATCAACCTCAAGGTAAACATAAGTGAAAACAAGAATTCATCTAAGCTAAATGACGAACTGTTTGACTTTCCGGAGGATGGTTACCCTCCCTTGGACTCTTCATAGAGATATTTTCAGAGCCTATATCATGGGTATTCGAAATTTGGTCAAACATTCCTCATTTCAATATTAATAATTCAAAAATCATTATCAAATTATTATAGGATGTATTATTAAGGGGGAGGATCACAAACAAATTCACTCTATGTTTATCAAAAGAAATCATGATTGATTAGGGTGATTAAACAAAAATTGGGAAAAGATAGAATGCAGTCTGAAATTTTTTCAGTGCCGGAGACGTCTCTGGCAAATCGCAGAGACGTCCCCCCAGGCGAGACGTCTCGCCTTAGTCTCGGAGACGTCTCGGGGACCGAATGAGGGCTTTTTAAATAGGTCGAAATTGCTTGAGCCGACTCGAGCTTTCTCCCTCATTCCCGACCAAAACGGAAAACCCTAGCATCCATGGCACCAAAGAAAGCTAGGACAACCCGTGGGAGGCGACCTAGAGTAGCGGCCGACGGTGAGGAACGGCGGGAAGAACCCTCCGCGCCTTCTCCTCCGGTTGCTCCGCCGACCACGACGATTTCCTGTGCAAATCGCACAGTCACGACTGGGAGGTACATAGATTTTGCATTTTTAGATAATGAGGGGTTCTCTATTGGAGAGAGACTCCGAGCCCAAGGGTGGGAGCACCTTTGCACCCTCAATACCTCGACCTACCCCGGCCTTGTTAGAGAAATGTTTAGTAATATGGCTTTAGGGGACTTAGGGTACACCGCATATGTCCGTGGGACATTAGTAGAAATTAATGAGGACATCTTATCCACTGTTTTGCAAATCCCTAGGGACGGCGAGGCTCCAACCTCACATCCCCAAAGGGAAATAGCCCTAAACTTAATTTTAGGAAGAGAGGACTGCGGCCCTCTTGATGGACCTAAATGCAGAAATGAGACTTCTTTTAAGCATTGTCAATCGGGTCCTATTTCCTAAAACCGGTCGCTTCGATTTTGTTTCGGAGCGAGACTTAGTTATAATGCACCATATCCTACTAGGGATCCCTCTAAACCTCCCTAGACTCATGCTAAATTACATTGCCCAATGTCATAGGTATTCTAGGTTTAGTATACCCTATGGCATGATCTTTACCTTAGTTTTCAAACACTTTAAGGTTCCCATTCCAACAAATGAACCTGCAAAGCCCTTGAGAAACACCGACTATTATAATGAGGGCACAATGAGAAGAATGGAGTTTCAAAAGATAGATGGATCTTGGGTCAAGGTTCCAAAAAGAAAAGCACAAACCATAGAGCCTGAGATCCCACATCATGAGTCTGACCATCACTCTCCTCCACCTAGTCACATGGATATCCCTGATATTCCCTCCAGCTCAGCTGGACCTTCCACATCCATGCCACCACCTCCTCCAGTCAGTGGGCCCTCCTTCCTATCAGAGGAGCAGATGCACACCTTAGCATCTGTCATTTGTCAGCAGATGAGGGAAGAGATGAGATCCATGATCTCTGCGGAGCTGGCCCCCATCAGACAAGAGCTGCAAGAAATTAAAGCTCAAATTGAAGCCCAAGAGCAACAAATAGTTGGGGTGGGTGCCACCCAAACCATCAGATCAATAGAGCTCAAGGACAGCTTGAAGGCCATTTCCAAGAACCTCAAAGAGTTGACAAAGCCAGGAGGCAATGTGGGCACTTTGGTTGCCCAACTCAGAGGAAGAATCGAAATGGCAACCATAGAGTTTGAGGCACTTGTGGCAGGTTTCCACAAGTCACAGGGAGATCAATTTAAGACCCTCATGGATTCCATCAATGCATTCATAGATGCAGCTTGTAAGGCTTATGAACAAAATACAGCTGGTAGGGCTCATGAGCAACGTCGCCGATGATGGATATCTTGTAGGATCTTCTTTTTGTAAATCCTAGGCTATTTTGAAAAACTTTTTGTATTAGAAATCAATACTTGTAATGATTTCTTCTTTTGACTATGTACTGACTTCAAAGGTTTAACAATGACATATGAATGAATACAATCTCTTTTGAAAAACTTTGTGTACATTGCCAATTCTGTGTATGTGTTGCTGTGATAGTGTATGTGATTGTGTGATATGCCATAAAAATCTTACCACATACCTTGAGTGTTCAAATTTGATACAAAGAAACACTGCACATAAAACAGGGGGAGCACATCTTGTGATAACTATATTAAACAAAAGATGAGTCTGAAATGAATTCCAAAACAAAGGGGGAGTGATATGAATACACTAATAGAAATGACCTGGACAGGGGGAGCACAACTTGAATATCCTTGAGTAAAATGAATGCTGAATTCCACTATAAATTGAGCTTTAAGGATAATTTGTCCCCTTCATGTTGATGACAAAAAGGGGGAGTAGATATGTATATGGAATGCAAAATTTTTAGTCATACTCCAAAGTTGATTTTAAGATAATTGCCCTTCTGGAAAAGAAAGGGGGAGTCAAAAAAGAATCTAGCTTTCAATTATCTTCAGCATCAATATTTCATTTTAACTTGATTCAAATTCAGTTCATATGCCAAAATCATTTAAGAACTATAAAGATCAATCTTATGCACAAGGAAAGAACTGAAAATTGAATATTTTGAGTGATGCACGTTGTATCTAGTTCTAATCAAAACATTATACTTGTACATCCGATCAAATACTGTGTATATGTTTAAATTTCAAATTTTGCATATACTCAGTGTTTTGTCATCATCAAAAAGGGGGAGATTGTTGACCCCCTAATGGATTTTGATGAATACAAAACACTAGAGCATAATTCCATTATATCTTAACAATTTAATTGAGGAATTCATGTGTTTTATTTAGAATATTGTTGAGAAATGTCTAGGCAAGTTCTCATAATTTTTATGAATTTATTGAAGAACATTTTGAGTTAAAGAAAAAGTTCAGGGACAGCCGAGACGTCTCCTGATAGTTTCAGAGACGTCTCTGGCACAAACAGGAAGAACTGGCACACTTGGAGACATCCCCGGCACTTGCCGAGTCGTCCCCGCGTTAGCGGAGTCGACTCTCTCAGTAGCGGAGTCGACTCTCTCAGTGGCGGCAGAAAGACAGTTTTCAAGAGATATGCGCGAGACGTCCCCACTGTACGCGGAGTCGTCCCCGCAAGTAAAAAAAGGAGACTTCCCGAGTCGTCCCCAAGATAGCGGAGACGGCTCTCTCAGGGTTTTCCAGAGAATGGTTTTTAGGGAGATAAAGAAGCAGAGTCGACCCTGAGACAGCGGAGTCGTCCCCATGCATAAAGTGCAGACAAGCCGAGACGTCCCCTGAAAGAGCGGAGTCGACTCTCTCAGGAAATTCCAGAGGACAAGTTTTTCGGAGACAAAGAAGGGGAGTCGTCCCCAAGGCAGCGGAGTCGTCCCCACTCAAAAAATGCAGACAAGCCGAGACATCCCCGTAAAGTGCCGAGTCGACCCCAAACAACGGAAAAAGTAAAATCCTGTAGCCGAGACGTCTCTCGTTGTAGCGGAGACGTCCCCGGAGCGTCTGGAACGCGACTGACAACTTTTCAGGTTTGATTTGAATTTCAAATCTTCTCTACTTTATCTCTAACGGCTATATTTGCTTTTTGGGCTATAAAAGGGAGCTCTTAAGTGCTTCTCAACAACTTTTTTACCAACCCAAAGCAAAATCATTCAAGAGAGAAAAGTTCAAGGGAGTGAGAGCATTCAAGTGAAGAAATCAAGTGCTTTCAAGCTTTCCAAGTGATTTCAAGCTCAACCACTCTCGTGCGCTCGGGATTCAAAGCTCACACTCGATCCTACGCGTTCCACATCGGAAGAATCAACATTTCCCACGCTTCCAACGGCAAAAGGATTCTTCCGGGTTCTATTGTTCATAGTTGATATATTTGCTTTTTAGAGCTTCTCTTCTCTTTTGTAAACTCTTTCATTGTGGTGCTTGTTCCAGTCAAGGGACTTGGAACAAGGGAAAGGCGTCCCAAGCCTAAGAGAAATTGGGGGTTTTAGGGTTCGTTGTTAGCCCGGGGTAAAACAACGAGTTGGGTAGTTCACTCGAAAAACTACCGGATTTTAGGGTTTGTTGTGAGCCCGGTGTAAAACAACGAGTTGGGTAGTGAACTCGCAAAACTACCGTACTGTAATCTTGGATTATAGTGGAAATTCCCAAAGGCACTTTGGGGAGTGGATGTAGGAGCGGTGGAAGCTCCGAACCACTATAAAACCGTGTGTTTGTGATTGTCTCTTCTCATCCCTTTATCTTTACTTTAGTTCATACATTTACGTGTTTTATTTTTTAATTAGTTGAAAAGTTTTAAAACACCCAATTCACCTCCCTCTTGGATGACCATCTCTGGGCAACAGAATGGAAGGAAAGAATAGAAAAGGAATAGCAATTCAATTATAATATTTTATTTAGATGGTTATACATCACACCCAATTGAATATTATTTATTTATATTATATATTTTATTTATTTTATTTTAGTCAGTATTTTTGTTTTATTTTATTTGTAGTGTTGCTCTTTTATTGCTATTTATAATCTTCTTACACTATTTGTTTTTAGTTTCTAATTCTATTAATTAGTACTTTTATTTTTATTTGTATTTAACATTTTCATAATTTTATTTTATTACATTTCTATAATATATAATCTTAATCCTTTTTATTTACTATAGTTTTTAATAAGGTATGCTATACTCTTTATTTTCCTTCTATATTTTTTTTCATATATTATGTATTTGACTTTAACTTTTATCTAACATATTTTTATTTTTTTGCTCAACACTATTTAATAATTTTCATTTATTTTTATGATAAATTGCTTCATTAAATATGCATTACACAATGCTCGTTTATCAGTATATTATATAGTAAAAGTGTAAATCATAATTGATGTACCATAAAAGAGTGGAATCATCGTTCGTTCAATTGAAAGAATGGTGATTTCGAAGGAATTGCGATTTTTGAGTTCATTGTCACATCAAACATTGCAAACGGCCAAAGCTAGAATTCCTATTTCATTCCATCTCTCATTCCAATGAACCAAACCTAATGTAAGTGAATTACTTCTTCATCATGCCTTTCTTTGTAAAAGTCCCTTCCGTGGTTCGATGTTATAACTTGACTATTGTGAGACCCAAGCCTTTCAGCCTCGCGTGTGTCGCACGTGAGGGCAAAAAAAAAAAAAAAAGAAGCGGGATTCTCGCCCGAAGAAGAAGGAAGCCCTGTTTTTAGGGCTTCTTCCTCCTTCTTTTGACGCCACCTGAGGTAGCCGCTTTGCCCGAGCTTCCCTTGGGTTGGAGCTCTTCATTCTTCTTCGTGTTGCCACCGAGAGAGAGGGAGAGAGAGAGAGAAGCCACAGCACAGGCGGCCTTCTTCTTCCTTTGCCGTCGGAGAAGAAGAGAGGCGCCGGATCTTCGTCGGTGCGGAGGTAAGAGTCCTTAACCTTCCTCTCCTCTTCTCTCAGGGCTTAGACATGATGTGTTGTGGTTTGGAACCGGCTAATCGCCGGATTTGGGTCCCAAAAATGGGTCGGTCGAGTGCTCCACCATCGGCTTTGTGCGCCATCGCCAGTCGACAGGGGGAGGTCGCCCTTGCTCCGCCGCCTCCTGCCGCCGTCGAGGCCGGCCACCGCGGCCGCCCTTGGGATCGACCGAGAGGAAAGAAGAAGGGGGCGGCAGGGGGTTACGGATCCCCTGTTTCGCCGAAGGAGAAGAGAGGAGTCGGGAGAGAAAAGAAGAAAGAAGAAAAAGAAAAGAAGGAAAAAGAAAAGAGAAAAGAAGAAAGAAGAAAAGAAAAGAAAAGAAAAGAAAAGAAAAATAATAATAAATATAATAATAAAGAGAGGGGGTGGTTTACGGGTATGAACCCAAACTCAGGGTACTAGGAACTCCTGCAGGGCTAGCCATGGGAGGATATTAAAATTTAAGTCTTTGTATATATATGTTGTGATGAATTTTAAAAGAAGAATATAATTTTTGAATATTTGGTTCTGCGAGGAATTTGCGGAATTAATTAAATTTGTTGTGGATCGCGTTCGCAAGATAAGTGATGTAACCTCTTTACTAGATTTATCGGCAAACTAAATATCTGTTTTACGAATCGAATTATTTGTGATTACGAATTTGACGCATGGATTATATGTATATTTTAGAATATTGTATGATTCTGATTGAACGTATTTGCTTCTGGTTCGAATTGTATTTAATTGCTTTGACATTATATTTTTTGGCTTGAAACACTGAACATAATGTAAGAAAAGATAATGACTTGTACTAGATTCAGACTTGCAGTCGGGCTATGTTGAGGACCCTGCCAATGGGAGCTAATACATGGGTATCGCAAGAAGAATAGTCGGTGATATGATCCTGCCACAGGGAACATGTGGTCATAGTTCCTGGTTGTTGAGTTGAATCTGATAAATTGAAAGAAATTAAGATATGAACGATATTTGGTTTTGATACTGCATGTTTTCATGACTGAAATATGAAATAGTGAACTAATTGAACTTCGACCTGGCTATGTTGAGGACCCCGCCAATGGGGGCAGATACGTTGGCAATTGACTATCCTGAGGGACTCACCGCAAGAAGATTAGTCGGTGTTGATGATCCTGCCACAGGGAACATGTGGTCATAGTCCAGGATCGACAAGATGAATTGAATATGTGAAAGAATCTCGAAACCGTGAAAAGAATCTTATAAATTTAAGAAATATTTGACTTGTACTTTGGAACTGCGTATATATTTATTTTCCACATATTATTGCTTGATTTATCTAGTTAGAGTGTTCATTACTTACTGGGCTGTCTAGCTCATTATACAATTTCTTATTGTTTTACAGATTTCGAGAACTAGTCTATTGGGGTTCCAAAATAGGAAAGCGACTAGAAGGACTATGGCATAAGTTATCTTAAATTAGGGTTATTTAAGTTGATATGTTATCTTGGATATTTATTATGATTGTCGGACATTGCAAGGTTTGTTATTTTAAGAACTAGGTTTCTGCATGTTGGTAAATTAATGTTCCGTTGCGTATTTTGAACTGTGAGACTTTATGACTTGAGTTAGTCGATGGAATAAGATTGTATTTATTCAGTTAAATTATTTTAGACTTTTATAATTGAGATGTTTGGTTAAGATGCCTTGCATGCTCGTGGGAAGAGTTTCCTACGGGTGTGCGGCGGTTGGCGCGACCCCCGACTCACGATCTCGGGATGGGGGCGTGACAACTTTTATGGTATTAGAGCATAAGTCGAAAAAATCTAAGACAAAGAATCTGACATAAGATGAGTGTAGGTGGGTAAACACTAAGGGCATTGGACGTGAATCTATGTCGATTGCATTGTAAGCTACTTTCAAGATTTTCTATTAAGCCTTGTGATAGATTATGTATGAGAAGGTTACTAGGAAATTATGATTGAATTTACTTATGAGGTTTGATACATTATGGAAGGTTGGGCAATCTATGAATCAAGTTATAATTAGTTAGATTTGGATCTAAATTAAGTGCAAAAGGATTGGCCATGGAATATTATCATGCATTGTGATTATTTATTATTTAAGTGAACTCGTAAACTCAAAAATTAATATGGAGGTATACTATGATATTGCTTAATTTTGAAGATAATTTTTTTTTAGAGGCAAATTAAGATCCATTTATATGAAGTTGTTTAAGATTTGGGCTATGAAACCTTTTTACAGTGCTTGATTGGAATATTCTTTGAGGTCTGAACCTATATGTGGATTAGGAATGAAGCTAGCATGTAGAAGAAAAATGTGCAGGGTGATATTGCAAATAGGTCTATTTTCTTATTGAAGAATTGATTTTATTGGAGATTGTAAAGTATTTATCTTGGAGTAATCATTAATAATTTTAATTGTCCTATTTGGATCCAAATAATAGATCTCTATCGGATACTACGTGATGTATATGAAACTTCAATTCAAAGTTTGGATTTATTAGTTGAACTAGAATTTTTGTCAATATTGTTGTGGATGCTTATAAAATCTAGATTTGCCTAAAGAATTTGAATTTTAGAGGCTTACATGGTTATGATGGAAGATTTTTGATAAACATCAAAGATCTCGATGAAGAAAACTCTAGGAGAGATGATGGAGTTGATCTTACTTATATCTATTGATTTAAGGTGTTCTATCTTGGTGGAGCGTTCAGAAAATTTTTTTGGTTGTTTTTACTTGTAAGAGTTTGACCTGGAATCGTCTAGTTGAGTTGACAAAAAAAAAAGATTCAATTTATTTTGAATTATAGTAACTAGTCTATATGGTGTTTTTGAACGTATCAATTGACTCAAGGATCAGTCTAGATGGATGTACTCGGGGGAAGTTAGAGGACGAAATCAAAAGTTCTTTTTGGGCTTTACTTGGAAATTAAAATTTTGGATCTCCTTAGTTCAAAATACAAGGTAGTATTTTGATTAAAAAAGTTATTAGTGAATTCAAAAAAAAAAAATTTGGTGGTTTGAATCAGAGTGTGCAGCGAAAGCATAGTGGTCTGAACTATTTTTCTAAGTTGGTCAGAAGTATTATCCCTTTAATTCGGCAAGTTTTAATAACAAAAGACTTGATTTGATTTTGAATTTTTGGATGTCGCTGCACTATCTTAGGTTCTCTAATTTTATGTCATGCTAAGGAAATGATTAACATCTTGAGATTAGAATTAATAGATCAATGATTTTGATTTTGGATCTGGAATATTTTGGTGTAGACCTCTTTCCTCCTAAATCTGAAGCTTGTACTTCTTCAATTAATATCAACCCTCTATTTGAAAGAACTTGAGGTTGTCAAGTGACTTTGATGAATATTCCACTAGGGGTGGATTAGAGTTGTTTATGATCTAATCTTGTGATAGATCGATTAATCAAGAGTAGTTGATATTTTGACAAAGAAACTTGATGTTCTTTTTTAAAATTAAGATGTTGATTTTTATTTATGAGAGAGAGAAGTTTGATTTACATCATCTATAAAAAGAACCAAATCTGGAGGTATTGGACCTTATTCTTATGATAAGATGAAATTATATTGATAAGTAGAACTATTGGAAGACTGGGGTTAGTCTTCTAGTAGAGAAGAATGTTGTTGGTTCTATGAATAATCTGAAGGTAGCTATGTAATTTTCATCAGTGGGGTTTTCTATTGTTGACAATTCTTGGGAAATTTAATATTAATGGATTGATGGTTACTTGGTTGGACTTAGATCTGGAAAGTTTTAACATGGATCTCCTATTCTTAATTCTAACATTGTTAATTTGGCTTTGAAAGGGCTTGAGGTTTTTCTAAGACAAAGGTTGATCATTATATCATGGAAAAAAAAATGAGGAGCATTTGATACTAAAGCTTTCTCCTACTTACATTTAACCGATTAAATTTCTATGTAGAATTAATCAGGAGCAATTAATTTCTTTTTCAAAAAGAAAAAGAAGAATTATGACATTTTAATCCAAGGCTGGAAGGTTAGTCTTATTTTGAAAGAGATCAAAAGAACTTGCTATGAATCATAGATGGAAAGGATTAAGTTTTAAGATGCCATGATTTTGCCAAAATCTTGTGAGGTTGCATTTCGAGATGGATTGTTTAGAAGCTCGAGAATGATATGATGTTTCCATACTTTCAAAATTTGAAGCCTTAAGTGAGTTAATTTCGAGGACGAAATTATTTTAAGGGGGGAGAATGTGAGACCCAAACCTTTCAGCCTCGCGTGTGTCGCACGTGAGGGCAAAAAAAAAAAAACAAAAAGAAGCGGGATTCTCGCCCGAAGAAGAAGGAAGCCCTGTTTTTAGGGCTTCTTCCTCCTTCCTTTGAGGCCACCCGAGGTAGCCGCCTTGCCCGAGCTTCCCTTGGGTTGGAGCTCTTCATTCTTCTTCGTGTTGCCACCGAGAGAGGGAGAGAGAGAGAGAAGCCACGGCACGGGCGGCCTTCTTCTTCCTTTGTTGCCGAAGAAGAAGAGAGGCACCGGATCTTCGTAGGTGCGGAGATAAGAGTCCTTAGCCTTCCTCTCCTCTTCTCTCAGGGCTTAGACATGATGTGTTGTGGTTTGGAACCGGCTAATCGCCGGATTTGGGTCCCAAAAATGGGTCGGCCGAGTGCTCCACCATCGGCTTTGTGCGCCATCGCCAGTCGACAGGGGGAGGTCGCCCTTGCTCCGCCGCCTCCTGCCGCCGTCGAGGCCGGCCACCGCGGCCGCCCTTGGGATCGACCGAGAGGAAAGAAGAAGGGGGCGGCAGGGGGTCACGGATCCCCTGTTTCGCCGAAGGAGAAGAGAGGAGTCGGGAGAGAAAAGAAGAAAGAAGAAAAAGAAAAGAAGGAAAAAGAAAAGAGAAAAGAAGAAAGAAGAAAAAAAAGAAAAGAAAAGAAAAGAAAAGAAAAGAAAAAAAATAATAAATATAATAATAAAGAGAGGGGGTGGTTTACGGGTATGAACCCAAACTCGGGTACTAGGCACTCCTGCAAGGCCAGCCATGGGAGGATATTAAAATTTAAGTCTTTGTATATATATGTTGTGATGAATTTTAAAAGAAGAATATAATTTTTGAATATTAGGTTCTGCGAGGAATTTGCAGAATTAATTGGATTTGTTATGGATTGCGTTCGCAAGGTAAGTGATGTAACCTCTTTACTAGATTTATCGGCAAACTAAATATCTGTTTTACGAATCGAATTATTTGTGATTACGAATTTGATGCATGGATTATATGTATATTTTTAGAATATTGTATGATTCTGATTGAACATATTTGCTTCTTGTTCGAATTGTATTTAATTGCTCTGATATTGTATTTTTCGGCTTGAAACACTGAACATAATGTAAGAAAAGATAATGACTTGTACTAGATTCAGACTTGCAGTCGGGCTATGTTGACGACCCTACCAATGGGGGCTAATACATGGGTACCGCAAGAAGAATAGTCGGTGTTATGACCCTACCATAGGGAACATGTGGTCATAGTTCCTGGCTGTTGAGTTGAATCTGATAAATTGAAAGAAATTAAGATATGAACGATATTTGGTTTTGATACTGCATGTTTTCATGACTGAAATATGAAATAGTGAACTAATTGAACTTCACCTGGCTATGTTGAGGACCCCGCCAATGGGGGCAGATACGTTGGCAATTGACTGTCCTGAGGGACTCACCGCAAGAAGATTAGTCGGTGTTGATGACCCTGCCACAGGGAACATGTGGTCATAGTCTAGGATCGACAAGATGAATTGAATATGTGAAAGAATCTCGAAACCGTGAAAAGAATCTTATAAATTTAAGAAATATTTGACTTGTACTTTGGAACTGTGTATATATTTATTTTTCACATATTATTGCTTGATTTATCTAGTCAGAGTGTTCATTACTTACTGGGTTGTCTAGCTCATTATACAATTTCTTATTATTTTACAGATTCCGAGAACTAGTCTATTGGGGTTCCAAAATGGGAAAGCGACTAGAAGGACTATGGCATAAGTTATCTTAGATTAGGGTTATTTAAGTTGATATGTTATCTTGGACATTTATTATGATTGTTGGACATTGCAAGGTTTGTTATTTTAAGAACTAGGTTTCTGCATGTTGGTAAATTATTGTTCCGCTACGTATTTTGAACTGTGAGACTTTATGACTCGAGTTAGTCGATGGAATAAGATTGCATTTATTCAGTTAAATTATTTTAGACTTTTATAATTGAGATGTTTGGTTAAGATGCCTTGCATGCTCGTGGGGAGAGTTTCCTACGGATGTGCGGCGGTTGGCGCGACCCCCGACTCACGATCTCGGGACGGGGGCGTGACAACTATATTACAATGACCTATATTACAGTTATTCATATTTAGTTGTAAGAAAGAACATAGCACAATGAGACATCAATCAAATCTAAAGAAATAATTTATATTGAATCTACAAAATAGTACCTAAAATTTAATCAATCATAAGAAAATTTTCACAATGACTGCAAAGAAACAAAATATATGTCTTCATAAGGATCATTTTCTAGGTTAACAAAAATCTAATGGACTTTGGACTCCACTCTTTGAGCTCAAATTGTCAAAATGTATCTCTCTTGACATGTGTAAACTAATAAGGGAGAATGCAATACTCATAATGGAGAATGCAATTCCTTCACTAAGGTTAGTTTGTCAGTATAGCATATCATTACAAAAGGAACAAGTTAAAGGAATAATGCAAATGTTCAACTACTCTCATATAATAAGATCCTTCAAACTTGAAGTGGTTCATCAAAACAAGCTTTTTCAACTAAAGAAGGAAAAGAAATTAATTAGAAGAACAATTAACTCCAGTGTTATTTCAAATTTTCACAACCAAGATGAGAGTGTGACGCCAACTTAACATCATGGCTCACTACAATATTTAAACAAGATTGCACTTTAACAACATCAACACTTAAAAACAAGTGCATTAATGTACCCACACAGCACCTACCCTCTGAATTAAAGCTATGCGAATTGAAAATTGTTGAAATATTGACATTTGAAGGATCTAAAACTAAAATCTCTTTAAATAAGGGGGTTTCCTTTGGGTTCCAATCCCAAAATAAAATGCATTGTGAAGCTACTAGGCTTTCCCATAGTAGTAAACTCATAGAAGAATTGCCAAAAAGAAAATCAAATATATTGTTGTGTATGTATAAAAATGTTTAAATATATTAGATATTAGCTGGTGTCCAAATTATAAAAGAGAAAAGTACAATTACACCTACTCAACTTTGACCCTTTTGCACATTTACCCCCTTGGCTATATAAAGTTTCATTTAAGCACCTTTTTCAATTTTTGTGAATGTAGCACTTCCATCTGTTTGGTCCATGACACCGATGCAAAATGATGGAAGTGCCCTCAAGATTATGAGGGTTGGTGGAAAGGGCAAAATCCCTTACTTCCCTAACCCACCCATCTCCTTCTACCCACCCGTCATCCACTCCAACATCCCTCTATGGCGAGATTGTTGTCCACTGACCCTTGTCCAACAAGATTATTGTTTAGCATCCTTTATCTATAGCATCCATTCGCTCCTTCTATCTCGATTTCTCTCTTGATTCCCATCAAACGACCATCATTGAGGCCATCAACATCTTAACTAGAAGGCAAAGATATCGTAAAAGGTCTAGAAGTTTGCCCTTTGAAAGATAAGGTACAAGGTTTGAAAGTTTGCTCTTTAGCACATGCTTAACCTTAGTAATTAACAATTCATACAAAGTATCCATGCTATAATCTTATCTCCTGCTATATCATGCATGCTGTAATGCCAATAATCTTAGCTCTTTGGCACATGATATACAATCTTAGAAAAAAAGTACTCATATCATGTTAAAACATCCACTGATTAGGATATTAAAGGAGACCAAATAGGGTTGATGTGGTAGAAAATAAGTGTGATGATGTGGCATGACCAAATTAGTCCAGCTCAAAACTGATACACTCTTCAACTGCTTGATAAAATAAGGCCAGGTCAACTCCATTAAAAGCCAGGCCAAGCAGATTGAAAGCGGCCAACCCCCAAGGTCCCATGTCGTTCGATGTACCAAACAAAATCCTATAGCTAAGCCGAACAACTATTCAGCTCGACAACAATCCCTGGCTAATTAGAGCCCTCTTACCTTGGGCAGTGGCCCTACCGCTTCACACAAAAGAAAACTTCTTCCATTACTAATTAAAGCCTGGATTAGCGACCCTAGATGTTTATAGCACATGCTAGATGGCTACAGCATGATCTTGGATGGTTACAGCATGTCTCAGGTAGTTACAATACGATGCTAGATGGCTATAGCATATCGCTCAATAGTTATTGCATGATCCTAGTTTGTTATGATGCTATGAAGCTATGAAGCTCAGGAAAAACAACTATCCACAATCCAACAATCATGCCCAGCTAGAGTCCAATGACTCCTTATGCAATCCTTAAAGATCTCAACCTCCTCGACCAACCCTAGGGGCTGCCAATGCTGAGCAATTTAACTTACTCATCCAGTAGGTGTAGGCCCCCATAGCAATTATGTAGAACCTGCAGCAACGGACTACCAACCCCCCAGCTAGCCAACATAACCCCCAGGATCTCCCAGCATAGGGCAGCAACCATCCTTGCCCTTGGAACCCTAAGAGAGGTCGAAGATGCAGTCTCTCCTTTTGAGACATGCTCCAGTCTTGTCCATTCTTCTCCGTGCTAGATGGAAAGAATCTCCAGAAAGGAGACTGATCTCGATCACAAGATCAAGGAAAGGAACTATAAGACTGAATCATTGAGAGGGAGGAATTCTGAGGCGGGTAACAATCTAGAGATCAATGACGAACAAGCCTCCTTCACCAGAGAGATCATGGAGGAACCCTTGCCGACAAAATTTAAAATATCTCAAATTGAGTATTACGATCATACCTTAGACTCAATGGACCATCTCTAGAACTTTAAGGCTCCCATATTTCTACAAGGAGCAACTAATGTTGCAATGTGCCTAGATTTCCTAGCCACCCTCAAGAAAATTGCTCGGCTATGGTAATCAAGCCTTCGACCTAGCTCGCCTGGCTCCTTCGACCAGCTCAGCCACTAGTTTTCTAGTCATTTCATCAATAATAGAAGACACAAGAAGACCTCAGCCAGCATGTTTGACATTAAGCAAAGGGAACATGAGACACTCCAAGACTATATTAGTCAATTCAACACCAAGGCAGTTGACGTTTATGAGTTAAATCACTCTATCATGGTGGCAATAGTGATGATTAGGCTAAAGATCTAGTCGAGCTCCCATCTCGTGCATATTAGGAGACCAAATAGAGGTTGATGTGGTAGTTAAGCATGATGATGTGAAGTGACCAGATTAGTCTAGCTCAAACCTTATTGATGGCGGACCACTGCAGGGAGGAAAGGGAAGGAGGAAGAAGAAGAGAAAGAGGGGAGAAAGAAGAAGAAGAGGAAGAAAGGAGGCTAGAGTTTTTTTTATTCAATCATTCAATGCCTAAGTCATGAGAGGGGTGGCCTTTATATAGGCCTTACATCAGGTCATACAATTGATGACATACTAAAATTAGACCCTCAATCAGTTGACTAAGTCAATCGATTGATTACATACCAAAATTGATCTAATTACATGACTTAATAGCTAACCCAATTGACTTGACTAAAACAAAAGCAAATGACCAAATCGACTCGACAATAACAAAAGAAACTAATCAAATTTACTTGACCAATAATAAAAACAACTAATTGATTCCATCATCTGAATGAGGGGCTCTGATGTCCCCATCAACTCCCCTTAGGTGAGAAAACTCGACCCCGTCGAATGCAGGTCTGGCCAAAAAAAATTCTGCAAGCACGATAAAGGTGGTGCATTGGGACCAAAGTTGGCGAAAAAGGTGAACACATACAAGACAATGAAGCCAATATGGTTTCCCGGCATGGTCCAGTGGTCGTAGGGGATTGAGGGGGTTTGCAGTGTGAAAGGTGTTTGGTGAAGGGGGGTTGGTTGGGCTCGGGCCTGTGGAGAGATCCATGGGCTCGGGCCTATGGAGGGATCAGGGCGCGGTTGCAGCCGATGGACTCTCGAAACGGCTCCAATTGGGTCTGAACACAGCAACTCAGCAGATCCGGTCAAATTAGGCTGATCGGTAGGTCTGATCTCAGCAACTCATACGGTCTGATTGGTCCTAAAAGAGGGGAAAGGCTGCTGTGTGGGCCTGTATAGAAAAGGGCTTGTTGGGCCCTTAAATTGAAGATGGGAGAAGGGCGTGGGCTTTGCCGGACTGATGGGCTGATGAAAGGGAGGGGAGGATCGGGCAGTGGGCCGAAGGATAGAGGGTTGACAGGGTGGGCCTGATGAAGTTTGGGCCGAGAGTAGAAAGGAAGGGAGGGGGGGGGGGAATTTGGCTCGATTGTAGTGTTGGGTTTGTTGGCCCATGGATTGAGAGGGGTGAGGGGGCGGATGTCCTGGTGTGTTGGGCTCGGGTGTGTGTTGTGGAGAGGAGTATAGGTGGATTTGTGGATCCTAGAGTTGATTTTTATGATCACAAAACTTTGTGGTATAATTTCTAATATTTGTGTTGCAAGAAGAAAGGTAATTTGTTTTGTAAGGAACATAGCAAGTTGGAAGAATACAAGAAGGCCTCAAAAGTTCTCAAGAAAAGTTGGAAGAAAGCTACACTTCATTGGCCCAAGTTTCAAGTTCAAAGAATTCAAGTTGGAGGAGCAATTCAAAGAAAAATCAAAAAAAACATTCCTTGAGTCGACTCTTGAAAGTTTAGAGTCGACTTGGCACTTTGGAGTCCCATGGCATAGAGCTCAAGTCGACTCCTACTTCATTCGAGTCGACTCTCTTAGTTAGAACAGAAAGATAATTTTCAGGAACAGTGCTCGAGTCGACTCCAACTCGAGTCGACTCCAGCTTGAGCCAACTCAAGCTCGAGCCGACTCCCGCAAAAAAGACAGAAACCCAGGTTTGAAGAGCCTGAGCTCGAGTCGACTCCCGACAAGCTCGAGTCGACTCCTGCTTCAGCCAAGTCGACTGTAAGCTCGAGTCAACTCCAAGCCTGCAAGAGCCGACTCCAAGCCTGCAAGAGCCGACTCCAAATCTGCTGAAAGGCATAACGACTAGTTTTTCACGGCTCCAACATCTAGTTTTTTACTCCCAACGGCTCTATTTTGTCTCTAACGACTAGGAGAAGCTTCCCACATATTCTTAAGACTATAAATTCATGAAAAATACCATCAAACAAAGATAGGAAGAGCTCCACAAGATCAAATCCTTCAAGAATCCTAAAAAAGAGAGCATAACGCCAAAATCTACAAAAGAGGCCAACCATTTGAGCAAGAAGTGAGCTATTTAAGTTAGGATCAATCAGAGCATCCACCAAGAGCCTCAAGATCATATTCTCAACCTTAACAAATTGGTGAAGAGCTTCAAAGATCAACCACTTCACCAATCTAAGTTTTGTTCGTTTTCATTTGTGTTTTACATCTTGAGCTTAACTCTAATGTACTTTAATTCTTTCAATACTTATCTTGTAACAAGTTATAGTTGCTGAAACTTAGGGGAAGGTTTGGCCCAAACCTTAATTGGACTTTGTAAAAGTTTTGGTTGGTGAGCCTTTGGGAAAATCAATTGGGTTGATTGTGAACCCGAAAAACAATCGGTAAAAGTTTTGGTTGGTGAGCCTTTAGAAAAACCAACAGGATTGATTGTGACCCGAAAAACAATCGGTAAAGATTTTGGTTGGTCAACCTTTGGAAAACGAATTGGGTTGATTGTGAACCTGGAAAATAATCGGTATAGGTTTTGGTTGGTAAGCCTATGAAAACCAACTTGGGTTCGTTGTGATTCCCGAAAAACAACGAGTTGGGTTGTGAACTCGTAAAACAACCACACTGTAATCAGGAGGATTATAATAAAATTTCTAAAAGAGCTTGGGGAGTAGACGTAGGTGCAGTTGGCACCGAACCACTATACTTTTCTTGTGTTTGTGATGCTTCTTTATTATTTAATTTCGTCACTTACTTACTTAGATAAATGTTTGATTGAATTGCTTGCTTAACTCTTATTCGTGCATTCTTTAATTGCAAGTATATTCAAATGGTTTAATCTAGTTTTATTTGATAAAACTGCATTAAGATTCATTGTATTGAATTGCATGCTTGGGCAAACTTAGACTAATCTTTTATTGAATCCGCTGCTTAATAGTTTTAATCTTAATTAGATTAGAATCAAACTATTGCTAAGTTTAAATTCCACTGTGCATCCATACAACTTAGCTTAATTAACTCAAAAGTTCAAAACTAATTAAAAATTTTAAAAAACCCAATTCACCCCCCCCCCCCTCTTGGGCTGTATCTACTGGGCAACAGGGTTTGGGTCTTGGGGAAGATGAAGGAGAGGAGGGGGCATCTCAGGTGAAATGTGGTCGAAAGGGGAAGTGACGGCGTGCCGCAGCAGCAGCGCGACGCGGTGGCTGTGCGACAAGGTGGCGGTGTTGGTCTTAGGAAGAAGAAGAACGGGTGGCCTGGGGTTTGGGCGACGGCTCGGGTGGCGGTGGCACTACGGCCGGTCTGCTCGGGCGGCGTTGTGGTCGGCCGCAAGGGAGGAGGTGCCTCGAGCGGTGGCATCATGGCTTAGCAACGACTTGCAGACGCAGCGGCCAAGAGGTGCGGCTCGGCGGGGAGGGTGTCGTCGGGACTTGACGGCGTTCGGCCTCGGTCGTCTGCGGTCCCGGCGGAGGCCTCGACGGTGCGGCGAAGGCGGCAACAGCAGTGGGCGGCAGGCGACAGAGGAAGACAAAGAGGTATTTTTCTCACCCCCAGGTGCGACCCTTTTTTTATTTTGGTCACGTGCAAGTCACGTGTAAAGTTTTTTTTTTTATGGCACGTGTGGTCACATGCGGAATTTTTTTTTTTTTTAAAGTCGGATCCGTTAGGATTCGCGTTATCAGATTTGACCCGACCCGATACCCGTTACGGGCCCGTCACGTGCAAGTCACATGCGTTGTTACGTTCGCAAAATTGCTCTCCCAAGTGCAGGAGAATCGCACAAGCAGTAAAACTCGGAAATCCAAGATCGATTCCTCAGGGAGCGGTTTACGAATTATCAGTGTAATTTCAGATGTGATTTTAGATGGTTTTTAGAAGTTTAGAGAAACTAATTAATAGATTAAGTTCGATAATATGGAGATGGCTAGGGATCCGGAATCCTCCTTGACAATATTACTTTCAAGAAATAAATTCGACAATTTTCGATTAAGGATCAAATAAATAAAACAGTTTTAATCATGGAATATATCGATTGAATACATGAACTCAACTTCTAAGCATTCATCGTGTCGATTATATCTACAACAAATCAAATATTGGAGCAATTCGTGCATCAATAAATATAAACCATAACAAATCTATCTAATAAATAAATATGAGAGAATCAGAACATATGAAAAGATGTAAATTAATTAAAACCAGAGTTCAGAGTTTACTTCATGAGAGCAATAAGTCAAGGGTTCTTCCATCACCCTTGACCAAGAAATCAGCCGCTCATTCCAAACATCAGCATCCCTCTCTTTTTTTCTTTTCGGTATCAGGGCATCCCCTGTTTCTTCTCTTTTCTCTCTTTTGTTTTTTTTTCGAATGGCAGCCTCTCTGTTTTTTTTCTGAATGAGAGATATCAGAGCCTGGTACGCCGTGGAGATGGTCGGATGAGATGCGGATCTGGAAGACGCTCGGATGGGAGCTGATCGTGGATGCTGAAATCGCGGGATGCTAGGATCGGTTGGAATGCTGGAACGGAGAAGGAAGTGGATGCGGGATGGACCGGATGGCTGGATCGCGTGCGGACGGATCCAACGCGAAAGAGGCGGATGGATCGGAAGGAAGCACGGATGCGGGACCTGCGGCGAAGCGGACGTTGATCGCGTGGGAGCTAAACCGAAAGATCGAGACGTGGACTCGGAAGTTGATGCAGGGGGGATCCAACGCGTGAGAGCTGGAACATGGACGGCTGGTTAGCTCTGGGACGTGGACGCGGATGCTTGGATGCAGACGGATTGGGGCTTATACACTCGGGCTCGCGGAAGAAGCGGATGGATGCGGAGACGCTCGCGAATGAAGGAGGAGATGGAGCTGGGATGCGGGAGATTCACATGTGGACAGTTGGAGGAATGGACGCTGGCTCGTGGACACTGTGGATCACTCGCGGGAGGATGGGCTGCACGCGGGCTCCTTCAAATGGATGGACGGTGTTGCTGGAAAGTGGACCCGGGGGCGACCGTGAGCCGAGAGAGGAGGAGCTCCGCTGCTGGAACGGTGGGTGGTGGCGCGCCGGCTGGTGGCGTCCTCTTGGGAGATCCTGCGAGAAAGCCGGTGGCCGAGATTTCCAGTGCCGGCCCTCCGATGCTCAAGTCAGAGGGGGACTGGTCCAGTAGTAGAATAATAGCCGAGACCCCTTGTTCCCTCCCCCAGGTTTTCTTTTATAGAAGGGTTCTATGTTACCTGAGAGGTGACAGGTGTTGTTTGTCTTTTTGTGATAATTGGGCACGATCAGGTTCATTGATGGCGTTGCGGAGAATAAGGCCGGATCAGACCAGAGTCAGCGAACTGTCGTGGTTGATCGGACCTGTTGGAGTTGTTGAACCGCCGGCCGTGGTGGGCCTGGGGTTCGTAGATAGCAAGTGCATTGATTGCTGAATGAACCAGTGATCAAGGAGAGCCATACGCTTTGATGGTCCAGTGATCCGGAGATCATCTTGAGCCGTATTCATTTAATGGTTGTGTGCATCAGAGGCCTGCAGGGGTCACACGTATTAATGATAGGGCGTGCCGAAAGCCTGCAGAGGTCACGTGCCCTAATGGCTTGAGGACAGTAACAGAGTACGGTGTAGTTGGTTATCTGGTTGTCAGATTCCCTAGAGGATTAGGCGAGAGTTGGATATTTGGTTGAAGGCATGGGCTCGGCACAGGTGTCGAGCCGAGCCAGTTGCTCAGCGGGGTGCCTCCAGCTTGAGCGCTGTGAGGCCGGACGCTTCTCTGGTCGGGCGCCTCCTGGCCGAGCGCCTCTCTGGTCGGGCGCCTCCTGGCCGAGCGCCTCTCTGGTCGGGAGCCTCCTGGCTGAGCGCCTCTTTGGTCGGGCGCCTTTGAACTGGCATGACTTGGGTTCTCCCCCCAACACTACCCCCCGACTTCCGAGTTCCAGCTGGCCACCAGCTTGAGCGCAGAAAGTAGTCTTAGTCGAGCTATCATGAGTTGAGGAAATTTCGAATTATCATGTGCTTCGAATTATCGCGCGCTTCGAATTATCGCGCGCTTTGAGGTGCTTTTCATAGGCGGCGTCTCTCCTTTCCCGAAACGTCTCATTATTAGGGTGCCTTCTCCGAAGTGTCCTCGCATCGTGGGTTCATGATAGGGCCACACAATTCGACGAGGCGCTTCTGTGTTCGAAGCATCGGCCCGAATTAAATGTGACGCTCCGTCTTTCGTGTCGACACGCGTCGCGATCTGAACGGGGAGCAGCATTTTTTCTCGCTGATCTGGGCCGTTGGAGGAATTTATATAAATCCTCGCCTGGCCTCTTGCTATTTTCTTATTGTCTCCTTCCTCCAGCTTTTCTCAGTCCGAAGCTTCTTATCTCTGGCATCCTTCAAAGGTCCCCCCCTTCTTTTTTTTTAATTCTCTCAGAATCTTTCCTCCCAATGGGTTCCGGTCCGAGTGATGTTGAGTCCACTATGAGTGAGTTGGAGGTCGAAATGACGGAGGAACGGTTCTTTCCTCTACGAGGGTTCCATCTGGAGCCCGCCGGGTTGGGGGATCGGGTAACGAATCCCCCGGTAGGCCGGATCGGAGTGTATCTGGAGGCACTCTGGGCCGGCCTACGATTTTCTCTTCACGGGTTCGTGAACGAGTTGCTTATGGAGTACCAATTGGTCCCGGCGCAACTCGCTCCGAACGCCTGGAGGACCATAGTTGGTTTCCTGTCGCTATGTTTGGCGTTCGGGATTCCGACTTCTGTAAACGTTTTCCGGCGACTCTTCGTGCTGAATTCGAACCTGGGAGACGGAGAGTGGCTCTACATCGCCCTTCGGGCGGGTCGGCCACTCTTCCAGGGCGCTCCTTCGTCTATTCACGAGTGGAAGAAGAAATTCTTCTTTCTGGGATCTGAACGGACGTGGGGGTTTGACCCTAGGTGGAGGCCGACCCGACTCAGGTCGGTCAATAAAGTCCCCAAGCTTTCTACGCGCGAGCAGGAGATCCTCAACACCATTCGCAGCCTCGGGGACGGTATTCTACTGAGCGGCCTCATAAGTAAGGACGCTCTAGTGAATGTTGGCCTGAGCTCGGCGCGTCCTCGAGGTAAGGGTAACAATAGAAAAGCCGCTTTTTACTCTGCTACTATTCCGTGTTCTAATCCTGCTCGCCCTTGCAGACATCGCAAAAATGGTGACCAAGAGTGAGGTCCTGTACGCCCGATTTCAGAAGAGGGCGGCCGAGCTCGCGGGGGAGCCGACCGAGCCGAAGAAGAAGGCGAAGGTCTCGGCGACCGCGGCAGCCGAGACGGGCGCCCCCCGCACCACGCACTCTGAGGCTGGTCGGAGGGAGGGCCCAAGTTCCAGGGGCCCAAGTTCTAGTGGGGCTACGATAGCGCTTCCGTGTCCGGCGCCAATTTCACAAATTCCTGGTCGGCAGGAAGCTCCACGCGCCGACCAGGGGGGAAGTTCTTCGGCGGGTTTGGCGCTTGCGCGCCCCTCCCCATCTTTGCGGCAGCCAGATCGGCCGCCTGTCCGACCCCAGTTCCCCAGTCCCGAGCCGGGGAATAGTCAAGGAGCTGCGGGGTTGGCTCCGCCCAGGCCAGCCGAGGCCGGCCTTCCGGGCTCGTCGGGCCCCCGGGAGCAGGTGCCTTACGCTCCCGGGTGGGCGATTTTTGAGGGCGACTCGGCCCTCGATAACCCCCAGGTAGCGCGCGAGGTTCTTCGGGTTGTGTTGCTCCCGGCCGACCAGGCCAAGATCCGGTCCATGAATTATAGCGCCTTCATGGACTCTACCCTTTGCTCTGCCATCCGGGTAAGTTCATCTCTTCGTTCATGCAACTATATCTGTGCAAGTTTTATTTTAGACTCGTTTCTTATGTCCCTTTTTTACAGCATCTGCATGAGACGGAGACGCTGATGCACATAATCCAAGATTATCGGGAGCGAGCCCGAAGGCATCAGCGGGGACACGAAGAGGCCGAGGGGAGGTGCCTGGTGTCCGAAACCAAGTGCCTGGAGCTCTAGGCAAGAATAGGGGCGGCCGAGGGCGAGATTCGGGCTCTGACCGCCGAGCTCGAAGAGGAGAAGGGTGCGCACGCACTTGCCAGATCCGAAGTGCGTGCCGCGGAGGTTTGTCTGGCGGAGGCCGAGTCATCGCTCGCTATCCGCGAGCAGGAGGTGGGGGAAGCTCACCTCAAGGCTCAAGAGCTCGAGGCCCGTCTGCTCGACGCGCAATCTTTGCTCGTTGATCGCGAACGGGAAATAAAAAATTTGGAGCGGAAGGCCGCCTACCACGAGGCTCGGGAGAAGGAGGCTCGGGAGCAGGCGCAAGACGCTGTTAAACTCTTCCGTGAATCGGAAGAGTTTCGCGACTTACTGGAAGAGGAAGGTGTAAACGGGCTCATCCAGGGCTTCAAGGACTTCCGCAATCAGCTACGGCGACTTCTTCCAGACTTCGACATCAACCTGCTTCAACCAGGAGCGGGGGTCGAGGAATCCGAGGCGGAGGCGGAAGCTCCGGCATCTGACGGGGCTAACCAGGGGGGCCCGGCCGAGGCGGACGAGGCTGCTCCCGGGGTCGCCGAGGCTGCTCCTGAGGCTGCTCCTAAGGTCGTCGAGGCTACTGAGGTAGGGGCCTCGATCGCGGAGGAGCCAGCCGTCCCTGACAGTAGGGCTGAGCCTTAAAGAGTTTTCGTTTTCCTTTTTGTAAATTGGGATGGCCTCCATACTGTTAAGGTCGAGCCCAAACTTTGTACTCAGCCTTCGGGCTCCTTTAAATAAATATTTTTTCGGAACTTGCAATTGGTTTGTGTTTTCGATTTTGATAGACCTAAGCTTCTTCACTCGGGTCCGCTTTAGGTTCCAGGGACTTGGGCTCTGCAGCCCCAACTTCGTCCGCTCTATAGTTAGACCTGCGTTTAGGCTCGGCGTATTTATCCAGTCCGAGCTCAAGTCCGAGTTTCCTCTGCTCAGGCCTCTGACCAGTGATATCGCGACGCTTGTGCTCGGCAAGCCTTCTCGAGTTTAGCTCAGAATTCGGCCAAGCCATAGGACCGAAGATCGCTAAACTCGAATTTTATTCAAACTTTGAACTCGGACCTTAGGTGGCCGAGGCGGATTGTCGGGCTTCTTTTGACAACCGAGTCGGATGTCCCGAAGTTCGGGATGAGGACTCTATCGAGCTGCCAGTGTAAACTAGGCTATAGCTCACTATCGAACAGTGCATGTGGGACGGGTGAGGCCAAGTAACGATTGGCCCGACCAGGTACCCCGACGCTGGTCGGGGTTTCATTCAGGTAATTAATAAACAAAGAATAAAGTAAATAAAATAATATAAAGACATTAATTGAATAAGTACCTAGTACCATGAGCGCCTTACGCCGAGGCTGCGAACTTTGCTCGGCGATTTGGAGGACGCTCTTCTGCTCGGAGTCCGTTTTTTAGGGACGCCGGCATAATAGAAGCCAATCGCCAATCACTGATCGAGCAGGAGATCGAGCCGAGCTCGATGTTGGATGGAGATCGAGCCGAGCTCGATGTTGGATGGGAATCGAGACGAGCTCGATATTGGATGGAGATCGAGCCGAGCTCGATGCCTGATGGAGATCGAGCCGAGCTCGATGTTGGATGGAGATCGAGCCGAGCTCGATGCCTGGTGGAGATCGAGCCGAGCTCGATGCCTGGTGGAGATCGAGCCGAGCTCGATGTTTGATGGAGATCGAGCCGAGCTCGATATTTGATGGAGATCGCATCTCGAACTCACGAACTCGCGAACATCTTCAGGGAGACCACGTAGGTGCTCCGTCATCCCGAAGTATCAGGGCATCCCGACCGTAGTCGAGGTATTTGATGGAGATCGAGCCGAGCTCGATGTTTGATGGAGATCGAGCCGAGCTCGATGCCTGATGGAGATCGAGCCGAGCTCGATATTTGATGGAGATCGCATCTCGAACTCACGAACTCACGAACATCTTCAGGGAGACCACGTAGGTGCTCCGTCATCCCGAAGTATCAGGGCATCCCGACCGTAGTCGAGGTATTTGATGGAGATCGAGCCGAGCTCGATGTTTGATGGAGATCGAGCCGAGCTCGATGTCTGATGGAGATCGAGCCGAGCTCGATGCTTGATGGAGATCGAGCCGAGCTCGATATTTGATGGAGATCGCATCTCGAACTCACGAACTCACGAACTCGCGAACATCTTCAGGGAGACCACGTAGGTGCTCCGTCATCCCGAAGTATCAGGGCATCCCGACCGTAGTCGAGATATTTGATGGAGATCGAGCCGAGCTTGATGTTTGATGGAGATCGAGTCGAACTCGATGTTTGATGGAGATCGAGCCGAGCTCGATGCCTGATGGAGATCGAGCCGAGCTCGATATTTGATGGAGATTGCATCTCGAACTCACGAACTCACGAACTCGCGAACATCTTCAGGGAGACCACGTAGGTGCTCCATCATCCCGAAGTATCAGGGCATCCCGACCGTAGTCGAGGTATTTGAGGGAGATCGAGCCGAGCTCGATGTTTGATGGAGATCTAGCCGAGCTCGATGTTTGATGGAGATCGAGCCGAGCTCGATGCCTGATGGAGATCGAGCCGAGCTCGATATTTGATGGAGATCGCATCTCAAACTCACGAACTCACGAACTCGCGAACATCTTCAGGGAGACTACGTAGGTGCTCCGTCATCCCGAAGTATCAGGGCATCCCGACCGTAGTCGAGGTATTTGATGGAGATCGAGCCGAGCTCGATGTTCGATGGAGATCGAGCCGAGCTCGATGTTTGATGGAGATCGCATCTCGAACTCACGAACTCACGAACTCGCAAACATCTTCAGGGAGACCACGTAGGTGCTCCGTCATCCCGAAGTATCAGGGCATCCCGACCGTAGTCGAGGTATTTGATGGAGATCGAGCCGAGCTCGATGTTTGATGGAGATCGAGCCGAGCTCGATGTTTGATGGAGATCAAGCCGAGCTCGATGCCTGATGGAGATCGAGCCGAGCTCGATATTTGATGGAGATCGCATCTCGAACTCACGAACTCACGAACTCGCGAACATCTTCAGGGAGACCACGTAGGTGCTCCATCATCCCGAAGTATCAGGGCATCCCGACCGTAGTCGAGGTATTTGATGGAGATCGAGCCGAGCTCGATGTTTGATGGAGATCGAGCCGAGCTCGATGCCTTATGGAGATCGAGCCGAGCTCGATATTTGATGGAGATCGCATCTCGAACTCACGAACTCACAAACTCGCGAACATCTTCAGGGAGACCACGTAGGTGCTCCGTCATCCCGAAGTATCAGGGCATCCCGACCGTAGTCGAGGTATTTGATGGAGATCGAGCCGAGCTCGATGTTCGATGGAGATCGAGCCGAGCTCGATGCCTGATGGAGATCGAGCCGAGCTCGATATTTGATGGAGATCGCATCTCGAACTCACGAACTGACGAACTCGCGAACATCTTCAGGGAGACCACGTAGGTGCTCCGTCATCCCAAAGTATCAGGGCATCCCGACCGTAGTCGAGGTATTTGATGGAGATCGAGCCGAGCTCGATGTTTGATGGAGATCGAGCCGAGCTCGATGCCTGATGGAGATCGAGCCGAGCTCGATATTTGATGGAGATCGCATCTCGAACTCACGAACTCACGAACTCGTGAATATCTTCAGGGAGACCACGTAGGTGCTCCGTCATCCCGAAGTATCAGGGCATCCCGACCGTAGTCGAGGTATTTGATGGAGATCGAGCCGAGCTCGATGTTTGATGGAGATCGAGCCGAGCTCAATGTTTGATGGAGATCGAGCCGAGCTCGATGCCTGATGGAGATCGAGCCGAGCTCGATATTTGATGGAGATCGCATCTCAAACTCACGAACTCACGAACTCGCGAACATCTTCAGGGAGACCACGTAGGTGCTCCGTCGTCCCGAAGTATCAGGGCATCCCGACCGTAGTCGAGGTATTTGATGGAGATCGAGCCGAGCTCGATGTTTGATGGAGATCGAGCCGAGCTCGATGTTTGATGGAGATCGAGCCGGGCTCGATGCCTGATGGAGATCGAGCCGAGCTCGATATTTGATGGAGATCGCATCTCGAACTCACGAACTCACGAACTCGCGAACATCTTCAGGGAGACTACGTAGGTGCTCCGTCATCCCGAAGTATCAGGGCATCCCGACCATAGTCGAGGTATTTGATGGAGATCGAGCCGAGCTCGATGTTTGATGGAGATCGAGCCGAGCTCGATGCCTGATGGAGATCGAGCCGAGCTCGATGCCTGATGGAGATCGAGCCGAGCTCGATATTTGAGGAGATCGCATCTCGAACTCACGAACTCACGAACTCGCGAACATCTTCAGGGAGACTACGTAGGTGCTCCGTCATCCCGAAGTATCAGGGCATCCCGACCGTAGTCGAGGTATTTGATGGAGATCGAGCCGAGCTCGATGTTCGATGGAGATCGAGCCGAGCTCGATGTTTGATGGAGATCGCATCTCGAACTCACGAACTCACGAACTCGCGAACATCTTCAGGGAGGCCACGTAGTTGCTCCGTCATCCCGAAGTATCGGGGCATTCCGACCGTAGTCGAGGTATTTGATGGAGATCGAGCCGAGCTTGATGTTTGATGGAGATCGAGTCGAGCTCGATGTTTGATGGAGATCAAGCCGAGCTCGATGCCTGATGGAGATCGAGCCGAGCTCGATATTTGATGGAGATCGCATCTCGAACTCACGAACTCACGAACTCGCGAACATCTTCAGGGAGACCACGTAGGTGCTCCGTCATCCCGAAGTATCAGGGCATCCCGACCGTAGTCGAGGTATTTGATGGAGATCGAGCCGAGCTCGATGTTTGATGGAGATCGAGCCGAGCTCGATGTTTGATGGAGATCGAGCCGAGCTCGATGCTTGATGGAGATCGAGCCGAGCTCGATATTTGATGGAGATCGCATCTCGAACTCACGAACTCACGAACTCGCGAAGCGTCTAGCTCCGCTTTATGCCGATTGGCGAGCCGGGCCAGGTCTGGTACCATGAGACAATTATTAGGAGAATCGGCGAATTTGAACAAGTGCACATAAGTTGTTGTAAAATGAGATTTATGATTAAAAATTGGAGAACCCCTCGGGGTTCTATCGGTAGTACACGCGGAGATTCTCAGAACTCAATTGCGTAGAATGGGAGTCCCATCGAGAGATTCCAGCTTGTAAGTTCCGGGTCGTCGGACGCGTGTGACTCGGTAAGGTCCCTCCCAATTTGGAGCCAATTTCCCTTGCTCGGTCGGTCGGGAGGCCTTGGCTCTTCTAAGGACGAGGTCTCCTGCTTTGAAGGATTTAACTTTGACTCTGGCGTTGTAGTACTGCGCTGTCTTTTGCTGGTACCTTACCATGCGAACTCGGGCGGCCTCCCTTGTCTCCTCGATTAGGTCCAGATTGTTTCTGAGCTGTGAGGAGTTAGAGCTGGCATCATAGTGTTCTACCCTCGGAGAAGGGAGCCCGATGGAGATCGATGTTTGATGGAGATCGAGCCGAGCTCGTTGTCTGATGGAGATCGAGCCGAGCTCGATGCTTGATGGAGATCGAGCCGAGCTCGATATTTGATGGAGATCGCATCTCGAACTCACGAACTCACGAACTCGCGAACATCTTCAGGGAGACCACGTAGGTGCTCCGTCATCCCGAAGTATCAGGGCATCCCGACCGTAGTCGAGATATTTGATGGAGATCGAGCCGAGCTTGATGTTTGATGGAGATCGAGTCGAACTCGATGTTTGATGGAGATCGAGCCGAGCTCGATGCCTGATGGAGATCGAGCCGAGCTCGATATTTGATGGAGATTGCATCTCGAACTCACGAACTCACGAACTCGCGAACATCTTCAGGGAGACCACGTAGGTGCTCCATCATCCCGAAGTATCAGGGCATCCCGACCGTAGTCGAGGTATTTGATGGAGATCGAGCCGAGCTCGATGTTTGATGGAGATCGAGCCGAGCTCGATGTTTGATGGAGATCGAGCCGAGCTCGATGCCTGATGGAGATCGAGCCGAGCTCGATATTTGATGGAGATCGCATCTCAAACTCACGAACTCACGAACTCGCGAACATCTTCAGGGAGACTACGTAGGTGCTCCGTCATCCCGAAGTATCAGGGCATCCCGACCGTAGTCGAGGTATTTGATGGAGATCGAGCCGAGCTCGATGTTCGATGGAGATCGAGCCGAGCTCGATGTTTGATGGAGATCGCATCTCGAACTCACGAACTCACGAACTCGCAAACATCTTCAGGGAGACCACGTAGGTGCTCCGTCATCTCGAAGTATCAGGGCATCCCGACCGTAGTCGAGGTATTTGATGGAGATCGAGCCGAGCTCGATGTTTGATGGAGATCGAGCCGAGCTCGATGTTTGATGGAGATCAAGCCGAGCTCGATGCCTGATGGAGATCGAGCCGAGCTCGATATTTGATGGAGATCGCATCTCGAACTCACGAACTCACGAACTCGCGAACATCTTCAGGGAGACCACGTAGGTGCTCCATCATCCCGAAGTATCAGGGCATCCCGACCGTAGTCGAGGTATTTGATGGAGATCGAGCCGAGCTCGATGTTTGATGGAGATCGAGCCGAGCTCGATGCCTTATGGAGATCGAGCCGAGCTCGATATTTGATGGAGATCGCATCTCGAACTCACGAACTCACAAACTCGCGAACATCTTCAGGGAGACCACGTAGGTGCTCCGTCATCCCGAAGTATCAGGGCATCCCGACCGTAGTCGAGGTATTTGATGGAGATCGAGCCGAGCTCGATGTTCGATGGAGATCGAGCCGAGCTCGATGCCTGATGGAGATCGAGCCGAGCTCGATATTTGATGGAGATCGCATCTCGAACTCACGAACTGACGAACTCGCGAACATCTTCAGGGAGACCACGTAGGTGCTTCGTCATCCCAAAGTATCAGGGCATCCCGACCGTAGTCGAGGTATTTGATGGAGATCGAGCCGAGCTCGATGTTTGATGGAGATCGAGCCGAGCTCGATGCCTGATGGAGATCGAGCTGAGCTCGATATTTGATGGAGATCGCATCTCGAACTCACGAACTCACGAACTCGTGAATATCTTCAGGGAGACCACGTAGGTGCTCCGTCATCCCGAAGTATCAGGGCATTCCGACCGTAGTCGAGGTATTTGATGGAGATCGAGCCGAGCTCGATGTTTGATGGAGATCGAGCCGAGCTCAATGTTTGATGGAGATCGAGCCGAGCTCGATGCCTGATGGAGATCGAGCCGAGCTCGATATTTGATGGAGATCGCATCTCAAACTCACGAACTCACGAACTCGCGAACATCTTCAGGGAGACCACGTAGGTGCTCCGTCGTCCCGAAGTATCAGGGCATCCCGACCGTAGTCGAGGTATTTGATGGAGATCGAGCCGAGCTCGATGTTTGATGGAGATCGAGCCGAGCTCGATGTTTGATGGAGATCGAGCCGGGCTCGATGCCTGATGGAGATCGAGCCGAGCTCGATATTTGATGGAGATCGCATCTCGAACTCACGAACTCGCGAACATCTTCAGGGAGACTACGTAGGTGCTCCGTCATCCCGAAGTATCAGGGCATCCCGACCATAGTCGAGGTATTTGATGGAGATCGAGCCGAGCTCGATGCCTGATGGAGATCGAGCCGAGCTCGATGCCTGATGGAGATCGAGCCGAGCTCGATATTTGACGAGATCGCATCTCGAACTCACGAACTCACGAACTCGCGAACATCTTCAGGGAGACTACGTAGGTGCTCCGTCATCCCGAAGTATCAGGGCATCCCGACCGTAGTCGAGGTATTTGATGGAGATCGAGCCGAGCTCGATGTTCGATGGAGATCGAGCCGAGCTCGATGTTTGATGGAGATCGCATCTCGAACTCACGAACTCACGAACTCGCGAACATCTTCAGGGAGACCACGTAGTTGCTCCGTCATCCCGAAGTATCGGGGCATTCCGACCGTAGTCGAGGTATTTGATGGAGATCGAGCCGAGCTCGATGTTTGATGGAGATCGAGTCGAGCTCGATGTTTGATGGAGATCAAGCCGAGCTCGATGCCTGATGGAGATCGAGCCGAGCTCGATATTTGATGGAGATCGCATCTCAAACTCACGAACTCACGAACTCGCGAACATCTTCAGGGAGACCACGTAGGTGCTCCGTCGTCCCGAAGTATCAGGGCATCCCGACCGTAGTCGAGGTATTTGATGGAGATCGAGCCGAGCTCGATGTTTGATGGAGATCGAGCCGAGCTCGATGTTTGATGGAGATCGAGCCGGGCTCGATGCCTGATGGAGATCGAGCCGAGCTCGATATTTGATGGAGATCGCATCTCGAACTCACGAACTCGCGAACATCTTCAGGGAGACTACGTAGGTGCTCCGTCATCCCGAAGTATCAGGGCATCCCGACCATAGTCGAGGTATTTGATGGAGATCGAGCCGAGCTCGATGCCTGATGGAGATCGAGCCGAGCTCGATGCCTGATGGAGATCGAGCCGAGCTCGATATTTGACGAGATCGCATCTCGAACTCACGAACTCACGAACTCGCGAACATCTTCAGGGAGACTACGTAGGTGCTCCGTCATCCCGAAGTATCAGGGCATCCCGACCGTAGTCGAGGTATTTGATGGAGATCGAGCCGAGCTCGATGTTCGATGGAGATCGAGCCGAGCTCGATGTTTGATGGAGATCGCATCTCGAACTCACGAACTCACGAACTCGCGAACATCTTCAGGGAGACCACGTAGTTGCTCCGTCATCCCGAAGTATCGGGGCATTCCGACCGTAGTCGAGGTATTTGATGGAGATCGAGCCGAGCTCGATGTTTGATGGAGATCGAGTCGAGCTCGATGTTTGATGGAGATCAAGCCGAGCTCGATGCCTGATGGAGATCGAGCCGAGCTCGATATTTGATGGAGATCGCATCTCGAACTCACGAACTCACGAACTCGCGAACATCTTCAGGGAGACCACGTAGGTGCTCCGTCATCCCGAAGTATCAGGGCATCCCGACCGTAGTCGAGGTATTTGATGGAGATCGAGCCGAGCTCGATGTTTGATGGAGATCGAGCCGAGCTCGATGTTTGATGGAGATCGAGCCGAGCTCGATGCTTGATGGAGATCGAGCCGAGCTCGATATTTGATGGAGATCGCATCTCGAACTCACGAACTCACGAACTCGCGAAGCGTCTAGCTCCGCTTTATGCCGATTGGCGAGCCGGGCCAGGTCTGGTACCATGAGACAATTATTAGGAGAATCGGCGAATTTGAGCAAGTGCACATAAGTTGTTGTAAAATGAGATTTATGATTAAAAATTGGAGAACCCCTCGGGGTTCTATCGGTAGTACACGCGGAGATTCTCAGAACTCCAATTGCGTAGAATGGGAGTCCCATCGAGAGATTCCAGCTTGTAAGTTTCGGGTCGTCGGACGCGTGTGACTCGGTAAGGTCCCTCCCAATTTGGAGCCAATTTCCCTTGCTCGGTCGGTCGGGAGGCCTTGGCTCTTCTAAGGACGAGGTCTCCTGCTTTGAAGGATTTAACTTTGACTCTGGCGTTGTAGTACTGCGCTGTCTTTTGCTGGTACCTTACCATGCGAACTCGGGCGGCCTCCCTTATCTCCTCGATTAGGTCCAGATTGTTTCTGAGCTGTGAGGAGTTAGAGCTGGCATCATAGTGTTCTACCCTCGGAGAAGGGAGCCCGATGGAGATCGATGTTTGATGGAGATCGAGCCGAGCTCGATGTCTGATGGAGATCGAGCCGAGCTCGATGCTTGATGGAGATCGAGCCGAGCTCGATATTTGATGGAGATCGCATCTCGAACTCACGAACTCACGAACTCGCGAACATCTTCAGGGAGACCACGTAGGTGCTCCGTCATCCCGAAGTATCAGGGCATCCCGACCGTAGTCGAGATATTTGATGGAGATCGAGCCGAGCTTGATGTTTGATGGAGATCGAGTCGAACTCGATGTTTGATGGAGATCGAGCCGAGCTCGATGCCTGATGGAGATCGAGCCGAGCTCGATATTTGATGGAGATTGCATCTCGAACTCACGAACTCACGAACTCGCGAACATCTTCAGGGAGACCACGTAGGTGCTCCATCATCCCGAAGTATCAGGGCATCCCGACCGTAGTCGAGGTATTTGATGGAGATCGAGCCGAGCTCGATGTTTGATGGAGATCGAGCCGAGCTCGATGTTTGATGGAGATCGAGCCGAGCTCGATGCCTGATGGAGATCGAGCCGAGCTCGATATTTGATGGAGATCGCATCTCAAACTCACGAACTCACGAACTCGCGAACATCTTCAGGGAGACTACGTAGGTGCTCCGTCATCCCGAAGTATCAGGGCATCCCGACCGTAGTCGAGGTATTTGATGGAGATCGAGCCGAGCTCGATGTTCGATGGAGATCGAGCCGAGCTCGATGTTTGATGGAGATCGCATCTCGAACTCACGAACTCACGAACTCGCAAACATCTTCAGGGAGACCACGTAGGTGCTCCGTCATCCCGAAGTATCAGGGCATCCCGACCGTAGTCGAGGTATTTGATGGAGATCGAGCCGAGCTCGATGTTTGATGGAGATCGAGCCGAGCTCGATGTTTGATGGAGATCAAGCCGAGCTCGATGCCTGATGGAGATCGAGCCGAGCTCGATATTTGATGGAGATCGCATCTCGAACTCACGAACTCACGAACTCGCGAACATCTTCAGGGAGACCACGTAGGTGCTCCATCATTCCGAAGTATCAGGGCATCCCGACCGTAGTCGAGGTATTTGATGGAGATCGAGCCGAGCTCGATGTTTGATGGAGATCGAGCCGAGCTCGATGCCTTATGGAGATCGAGCCGAGCTCGATATTTGATGGAGATCGCATCTCGAACTCACGAACTCACAAACTCGCGAACATCTTCAGGGAGACCACGTAGGTGCTCCGTCATCCCGAAGTATCAGGGCATCCCGACCGTAGTCGAGGTATTTGATGGAGATCGAGCCGAGCTCGATGTTCGATGGAGATCGAGCCGAGCTCGATGCCTGATGGAGATCGAGCCGAGCTCGATATTTGATGGAGATCGCATCTCGAACTCACGAACTGACGAACTCGCGAACATCTTCAGGGAGACCACGTAGGTGCTCCGTCATCCCAAAGTATCAGGGCATCCCGACCGTAGTCGAGGTATTTGATGGAGATCGAGCCGAGCTCGATGTTTGATGGAGATCGAGCCGAGCTCGATGCCTGATGGAGATCGAGCCGAGCTCGATATTTGATGGAGATCGCATCTCGAACTCACGAACTCACGAACTCGTGAATATCTTCAGGGAGACCACATAGGTGCTCCGTCATCCCGAAGTATCAGGGCATCCCGACCGTAGTCGAGGTATTTGATGGAGATCGAGCCGAGCTCGATGTTTGATGGAGATCGAGCCGAGCTCAATGTTTGATGGAGATCGAGCCGAGCTCGATGCCTGATGGAGATCGAGCCGAGCTCGATATTTGATGGAGATCGCATCTCAAACTCACGAACTCACGAACTCGCGAACATCTTCAGGGAGACCACGTAGGTGCTCCGTCGTCCCGAAGTATCAGGGCATCCCGACCGTAGTCGAGGTATTTGATGGAGATCGAGCCGAGCTCGATGTTTGATGGAGATCGAGCCGAGCTCGATGTTTGATGGAGATCGAGCCGGGCTCGATGCCTGATGGAGATCGAGCCGAGCTCGATATTTGATGGAGATCGCATCTCGAACTCACGAACTCACGAACTCGCGAACATCTTCAGGGAGACTACGTAGGTGCTCCGTCATCCCGAAGTATCAGGGCATCCCGACCATAGTCGAGGTATTTGATGGAGATCGAGCCGAGCTCGATGTTTGATGGAGATCGAGCCGAGCTCGATGCCTGATGGAGATCGAGCCGAGCTCGATGCCTGATGGAGATCGAGCCGAGCTCGATGCCTGATGGAGATCGAGCCGAGCTCGATATTTGATGGAGATCGCATCTCGAACTCACGAACTCACGAACTCGCGAACATCTTCAGGGAGACTACGTAGGTGCTCCGTCATCCCGAAGTTTCAGGGCATCCCGACCGTAGTCGAGGTATTTGATGGAGATCGAGCCGAGCTCGATGTTCGATGGAGATCGAGCCGAGCTCGATGTTTGATGGAGATCGCATCTCGAACTCACGAACTCACGAACTCACGAACTCGCGAACATCTTCAGGGAGACCACGTAGTTGCTCCGTCATCCCGAAGTATCGGGGCATTCCGACCGTAGTCGAGGTATTTGATGGAGATCGAGCCGAGCTCGATGTTTGATGGAGATCGAGTCGAGCTCGATGTTTGATGGAGATCAAGCCGAGCTCGATGCCTGATGGAGATCGAGCCGAGCTCGATATTTGATGGAGATCGCATCTCGAACTCACGAACTCACGAACTCGCGAACATCTTCAGGGAGACCACGTAGGTGCTCCGTCATCCCGAAGTATCAGGGCATCCCGACCGTAGTCGAGGTATTTGATGGAGATCGAGCCGAGCTCGATGTTTGATGGAGATCGAGCCGAGCTAGATGTTTGATGGAGATCGAGCCGAGCTCGATGCTTGATGGAGATCGAGCCGAGCTCGATATTTGATGGAGATCGCATCTCGAACTCACGAACTCACGAACTCGCGAAGCGTCTAGCTCCGCTTTATGCCGATTGGCGAGCCGGGCCAGGTCTGGTACCATGAGACAATTATTAGGAGAATCGGCGAATTTGAACAAGTGCACATAAGTTGTTGTAAAATGAGATTTATGATTAAAAATTGGAGAACCCCTCGGAGTTCTATCGGTAGTACACGCGGAGATTCTCAGAACTCCAATTGCGTGGAATGGGAGTCCCATCGAGAGATTCCAGCTTGTAAGTTCCGGGTCGTCGGACGCGTGTGACTCGGTAAGGTCCCTCCCAATTTGGAGCCAATTTCCCTTGCTCGGTCGGTCGGGAGGCCTTGGCTCTTCTAAGGACGAGGTCTCCTGCTTTGAAGGATTTAACTTTGACTCTGGCGTTGTAGTACTGCGCTATCTTTTGCTGGTACCTTACCATGCGAACTCGGGCGGCCTCCCTTATCTCCTCGATTAGGTCCAGATTGTTTCTGAGCTGTGAGGAGTTAGAGCTGGCATCATAGTGTTCTACCCTCGGAGAAGGGAGCCCGATTTCCAACGGGATGACAGCTTTCGTTCCATATGTTAAATTGAAGGGAGTCTCGCCGGTGGGGAGACGCAATGTGGTCCGGTAAGCCCATAGGACATTGTATAGGTCTTCGACCCACTGCCCTTTAGATTTGTCGAGCCTGGCTTTGAGCCCCTGCAAAATAGTACGATTTGTTACCTCGGTTTCTCCGTTCGTCTGAGGGTGCGCGACCGAGGTGAAGCGGTGGTCGATGAGAGCTCGGAGCAGAATTCTCTAAAGCGGAGATTGTCGAACTGGCGGCCGTTGTCTGATATGAGGATGCGGGGGAGCCCAAATCTGCAGATTATTGACTTCCATACAAAATTCCGCATCTTCTGCTCGGTGATCCGGGCAAGTGGCTCGGCTTCCACCCACTTAGTGAAATAGTCGATGGAGACGACCAGAAATTTTCTTTGCCCGGTAGCTAGAGGGAATGGTCCCAGAATGTCAATTCCCCACTGGGCAAAGGGCCAAGGGGAACTGATAGAAGTTAACGGAGCCGAGGGTCGGCGTTGGACATTAGCGTTTCTCTGGCACCGGTCACATTTTCGGACGAAGTCCACAGCATCCTTCTGGAGTGTTGGCCAGTAGTACCCTTGGCGCAAAATCTTATGGGCTAATGCTCATCCTCCCAAATGATTTCCACAAATCCCTTCATGGACTTCACGCATTGCATAGTCAGCCTCTGTCGGGCGGAGGCATTTGAGGAGGGGAGAGGTGAAAGATCTCCGATAAAGCTTTCTCTCGTGCAATATGTACCAGGTGGCGGAACGCTTTATTCGGCGGGCCGCACGTTCCTCACTGGGGAGGACTTCGTCTTGCAGATAGCTGCTGAGCTCATCCATCCAGCTTGGCTCGAACTCAATGCAAAGGGCTTGCTCGGGCTCCTCTGTACTGGGCTTTTGGAGATACTCCAGTGCCGCTGTCTTGGGAAGTTCGCTCATGCGAGAGGACGCCAGCTTTGACAGCTGGTCAGCCCTAAGATTCTCCGACCTGGTAACATGTTGGATGTGAAAAGAATTCAAGGTCGAGACGAGATCCTGTACCTTCTGAAGATATTTCTGCATTGTGGGGTCTCTGGCTTCGAAGTCACCCAGGATTTGGTTGACGACGAGCTGAGAATCACTGAAGGCCTTCAGGTCCTTCACTCCTAGCTCTCTGACTAGCTTGAGCCCGGCGACGAGTGCTTCGTATTCCGCCATGTTGTTGGAAGCGGAAAACTCGAGGCGTAGGGCCTGCTCGGCGACCACCCCCTCCGGGCTGGTGAGGATGAGACCTGCTCCGCTACCCCCCAAGTTCGAAGAGCCATCGACATGTAAAGTCCATGCCAAACTCGGGGTCTGCTTTGTTGGCGTAAGCTCGGATTTGGGCTCGACCTCATCCGGTATGGTGCACTCGACTATAAAGTCGGCGAGTGCTTGCGCTTTGATCACTGGTCTGGGTCGGTACTCAAGGTCAAATTCCCCGAGCTCGATGGCCCATTTAGTAATCCGGCCTGCGCGATCCGATCTCTGCAGGATCTATTTTACTGGCTGGTCGGTTAGCACGGCCGTTGTGTGGGCTTGAAAATAGGGCCGGAGCCTTCGTGCTGAGATGACCAAAGCATAAACAGTTTTCTCCAACTTGGAGTATCGGGTCTCAGCATCCCTCAAGACCCGGCTGGTGTAATACACTGGTTTTTGGAGCTTGCCCTCCTCTCGGACCAGGACTGAGCCTACTGCTACAGGGGAAACAGCTAGATACAGGTAGAGGAGTTCACCCTGTTGAGGCTTTGTGAGCAGAGGAGGGGAGGCCAGAAGGTGCTTGAGCTCTTCAAAAGACTGCCGGCACTCGTCCGACCATAGGAAATTTTTTGATTTTTTTAGAGCCGCAAAGAATGGAAGGCAGCGCTCGGCCGAGTGGAAGATGAATCTCCCGAGGGCTGCAACTCGGCCTGTAAGCCGTTGTACCTTCTTGACTGTCCTCGGAGGCGTCATCTCCTGGAGTGCTCGGATTTTTTTAGGGTTGGCCTCGATTCCTCGTTGTGTAATAATAAAACCAAGGAATTTGCTGGAGGTGACTCCGAATGCACATTTAGCTGGGTTGAGCTTCATTTGGTACCTTCGGAGTGTAGAGAATGCTTCATCGAGGTCGGTCACGTGATCTTGCGCCGCCTTGCTTTTCACCAGCATGTCATCAACATAGACCTCCATATTTCGGCCTATTTGGTCTTTAAAGATCCGGCTGACTAGTCTTTGATAAGTTGCCCCGGTATTCTTTAAGCCGAATGGCATTACTTTGTAGCAGTAGGTACCCCCGTCGGTGATGAAAGCCGTCTTTCTTCATCTTCTGGCGCCATGCGGATCTAGTTGTATCCGGAAAAGGCGTCCATGAATGCCAACAGCTCGTGCCCCGAGGTGGAGTCCACGAGCTGGTCGATGCTGGGGAGTGGAAAACTGTCCTTTGGGCAAGCTTTATTCAGGTCGGTGTAGTCCACGCACATGCGCCATTTTCCGCTAGCTTTCTTGACGAGGACCACGTTGGCGAGCCACTCCGGGTAGGATATCTCCCGAATGAAGCCAGCCTCAAGAAGTTTGTCAACCTCCTCGGCTGCTGCTCGTTGTCGTTCAGGGGCGGCGCCTCACTTCTTTTGTCGCACGGGCTTGCAGGTTGGTTTTACTTGGAGCCGGTGGACCACGATTTCTGGATCTATCCTCGGCATATCCGCAGGCGACCATGCGAAGACATCCATGTTGTTCCGCAAGAAGTTGACAAGGCGATCCCTTTCGCGATCATCGAGGCCAGAGCCGACCTGCACGGTTAGCTCGGAAAAGTTTTCATGCAAAGGAACTTGGATTAGTAGCTCGCCGGGCTCTACCCGATTCTTCTAAGGGCCGACCCGTGCCTCCAGGGTTTTAGCTGGAGGCTGGTTGGTTGCTAGGGCCGGGACCTCGGCCGGTCGCTTCGCTTTATGGGTCGCCATGTAGCATCGTCTTGCTACCGCCTGGTCCCCACGAACCTCGCCGACTCCTTGGCTGGTGGGGAATCGCATGAGCAAGTGGCGAGTTGAGACCACTGCTCGAAGGGCGTTGAGACCTGGTCTTCCAAGGATGGCATTATAAGCTGAGGGCAGGCGGATCACGAAGAAGGTCATTCTTACGGTACTTTCCCGGGGGGCGAGCCCGACTGTGACCAGGAGATCGACCTCGCCCTCTACTAGAACCGAATCCCCAGTAAATCCGACCAACGGAGCATTCATCCTCCGTAGCTGTTCTCCTGTCATCCCCATTTTACAATAGGCATCAAAATACAGAACGTTCGCCGAGCTTCCATTATCGATTAAGATGCGTTTTACATCAAATCTATTCACAACCATAGAGATGACCACAGCATTATCGTGGAGAATTTTGACTCCCTCCAAGTCATCATCTGAGAATGAGATGGCTTCCGAGGCGCGTAGACGCTTCGAAAAGGTTCTCTCCCCTGAAGCTTCTCCGACCGAGGCTCCGCCTCGGATGGTGTTGATGGTGCCGGCGGTGGGCCTGTTGGCGTTTGAATCTTCAGGCTGTGCAGCTCTCTCCGCCGGCCTCTTTTCTTCATAACGGCCTCGTACAAATCGATCGAGCACCCCTCGGCGGATGAGCGTTTCGATCTCGTTCCGGAGCTGGAAACAGTCCTCCGTATCATGGCCATGATCCCGATGGAAACGGCAGTACTTTCGGGGATCACGCCGGGCTCCGGAATCTCGTCTAGGAGGCGGGGGCCGGAAATAATCCCGACCCTCAATCTCCATGAGGATTTCGGCCCGAGGAGCAGTAAGGGGAGTGTAGTTTTCATACCTCCCTTATGGTACTTGAGCCCGTGGTGGAAACCTCGGGCGGAATGGTAACCTCTGCTGAGGCGGTCCCCGTAATCGGGGTGGGCTCTTCAGACGGGGAAGATTCTTGACCCGGCGCGGGGACGGGCTTCTGAGTTGACTACGCTCCTCGCGGCGTCTTTTCTATTTTTTGGAAGTCTGCTCGGTCCCGTTCCGCCTAACGGCCACAGCTTCCTCGGCCTTCGCGTACTTCCGCGCCCGAACAAGCATTTCAGTGAGATCCGCAGAAAAATTCTTCTCGATGGAGAAGAGGAACCTGTAAGACCGGGCTCCAGCCTTTAGTGCCGACATGGCAATTGACTGGTCCAGCTCCCGGACTTCCCATGTCGCGGCGGTAAACCAGTCCAAATACTCCCTAAGGGACTCTCCCTCCTTTTGTTTTATATCAAGGAGGGAGTCCGATGTCCGCCGCTGGGGCTGGCTGGCGGCAAAATTGCTGGCGAACTGTCTTCCGAGCTGCTCGAAGGAGGAGACAGTACTCGGCTTCAACCCGGTAAACCAGAGCCGGGCTGGTCCTCGGAGCGTTGCTGGAAAAGCTTTGCATAGCATGGCCTCCGAGGCTCCCTGTAGGGCCATTAAGGTCCAATAACTTTTCAGGTGGTCAAGAGGGTCGGTCCTGCCGTTGTAAGACTCCACCTGGGGTATCTTGAATCGTGGCGGGACCGGCTCATCCTCAATCTATTGGGAAAAAGGGGACTTCGTGGTGAACTCGAAGTCACCATCACATCCCGACTTCCTTCCTCGGAGCACCTGAATCTGGCGCTCCAGCTTCTCGACCTTCTTGTCGAGTTCATCATTCTGGGGGATCACCACGGCGGCCCGCTCTGGAGTAGGTTGCCCTGGGACCGACTCAGCCTCTGATGGTTGTGGCCAGCCACCAGGACCTCTGACTGGATGTTCTCTCCAGAGGGAGGCCTGGGCTTGAGAGTCCTGACCTCGAAGGGGGAGTCCGCTTGCAGGAGGCACCGGCTGAACTGAGGCCGGAGGGAGCGGTGCCGTCGGGATGCCCCTGGGTTGCAAGCTTTGGACAGCGGTGGCCAAGGCCTGCACTTGCTGCACCAGGGCATCGAACTGCTCCGGCCGAACTTGAGTTGACTCGGCCGGAGGCGGCAAATTCTGGACAGAGCGTCCAGGACTGGATGGAGGACTTCGAGAGGCATTGGAAGCCCCTTTACTTCTCAGTTTCATGGCCGCAACTCGGTCCCTTCCTCTAGCGCCAACTGTTGCTGGAAAGTGGACCCGGGGGCGACCGTGAGCCGAGAGAGGAGGAGCTCCGCTGCTGGAACGGTGGGTGGTGGCGCGCCGGCTGGTGGCGTTCTCCTAGGAGATCCTGCGAGAAAGCCGGTGGCCGGGATCTCCGGCGCCGGCCCTCCGATGCTCAAGTCAGAGGGGGACTGGTCCAGTAGTAGAATAATAGCCGAGACCCCTTGTTCCCTCCCCCAGGTTTTCTTTTATAGAAGGGTTCTATGTTACCTCAGAGGTGACAGGTGTTGCTTGTCTTTTTGTGATAATTGGGCACGATCAGGTTCATTGATGGCGTTGCGGAGAATAAGGCCGGATCAGACCGGAGTCAGCGAACTGTCGTGGTTGATCGGACCTGTTGGAGTTGTTGAACTGCCGGCCGTGGTGGGCCTGGGGTTCGTAGATAGCAAGTGCATTGATTGCTGAATGAACCAGTGATCAAGGAGAGCCATACACTTTGATGGTCCAGTGATCCGGAGATCATCTTGAGCCGTATTCATTTAATCGTTGTGTGCATCAGAGGCCTGCAGGGGTCACACGTATTAATGATAGGGCGTGCCGAAAGCCTGCAGAGGTCACGTGCCCTAATGGCTTGAGGACAGTAACAGAGTACGGTGGAGTTGGTTATCTGGTTGTCAGATTTCCTAGAGGATTAGGCGAGAGTTGGATATTTGGTTGAAGGCATGGGCTCGGCACAGGTGTCGAGCCGAGCCAGTTGCTCAGCGGGGTGCTTCCAGCTTGAGCGCTGTGAGGCTGGACGCTTCTCTGGTCGGGTGCCTCCTGGGCGAGCGCCTCTCTGGTCGGGCGCCTCCTAGCCGAGCGCCTCTCTGGTCGGGAGCCTCCTGGCCGAGCGCCTCTTTGGTCGGGCGCCTTTGAACTGGCATGACTTGGGTTCTCCCCCCAACACACGGGCTACTGGAAATTGGTTGCAGTGAACTGGACGGCTAAACTTGACCTCCTTCTAGTGTGCAACTGGGGTTGACCCATGTAGTTGGTTGGTCACCTGCGGTGATGCATCTTTTTGGACCCAATGCACATTTTAGCTTTGATTTACAATCACCTGCACCCCACAAAAAATATAATATTAATGCATCACTTTTATCATTATTTGTTAGCAGTAATACTAAATTAAGTGATGCGTAGATCGCACTTTTGTGCTCTCATCATGCGTCTCTTCTTTTTTTGGATCTAGGCTATCGGATCGTGGGTTAATGGGTTTGGCACTTACCCGTTAACCTGAGCTCTTCAACCTCCTGACGTTTCGGGAGGACAGGCCGTTCCTCGCAGTGGCGACTGCGGGGACGAGTTGTCGCAGCAGAGCAAACCACGGGGCGGCGCGGCGAGGGGCGGCCAGTCATGGTGGTGGACGGCTCTTCTCCGGGCAGTGCGGCACGAGCGATGGGACGACAAATCAGGCCTTCCTGGTTCTTCACGAGCGGCGTTGGCTGGTCACGGCTCTGGCAGACGATAGCTTCTAGTGGCACATCACAGGCAGGTGTGGGCGGCACGGGCAAACTGGCAGTGCTGCTGGCATTGTGTTTTGGGGTGACGGGTGGTGGGGAGGAACTGCCACAGGGGTTTTCCTCTTTTTTTTGTTAAAATCGAGAGAGAGAGAAGAAAAAAACACTGGATCGTGGCTTTGGCAACAGGGCCAAAGCCGGTCTGCTCTGATACCAAGATGATGGCGGACCACTGCAAGAAGAAAAGGGAAGGAGGAAGAAGAAGAAAAAGAGGGGAGAAAGAAGAAGAAGAGAAAGAAAGGAGGCTAGGGTTTTTTTTTTATTTAATCATTCAATGCCTAAGTCATGAGAGGGGTGGCCTTTATATAGGCCTTGCATCAGCATTTGTATTTTTTTTTTACTTTACGCGGAATTCCTAACTAAAATAGATATGTACAAACAATTGACAATATACCAAAATTGGATCCTCAATCCGTTGACTAAGTCAACCGATTGATTACATACCAAAATCGATCCAATCACTCGACCCAATTACACAACTTAATAGCTAACCCAATTGACTTGATTAACACAAAAGTAAATGACCAAATCGACTCGACCAATGACAAAAGCAACTAACCAAATTGACTAGACTAATAATAAAAGGAACTAATTGATTTCATCATCTGAATGAGGGGCTCTGATATCTCCATCACTTATACTCTCTTCAACTCCTTGATATGTTGCCCAAGAAGACAACCCAAGAGGGGGGGGGGGGGGTGAATTGGGTTTTGATTAAATATTGACCAATTAAAAATTAGATGAGTGATTAACTAAATCTATTGCAAGTAGATTAGTTAGATCACTAGATGCAATGAGTGAAAAGAGAGAAAGAGACAAAGACCAATACAAACACAGAGAGGTTTATAGTGGTTCGGTGCCAACACTTGCTCCTACGTCCACTCCCCAAGCCGCACTTGGAAGTTCACTATAATCCCTAGGATTACAGCCGGTTGTTTTGCAAACTCACAACCAAACTTGTTGTTTTCATGAGATTACAACGAACTCGGTCGGTTTTGACAGGCTCACCGACTAGAACCAAACGATTATTTTTTCGGGGTGACAATCAAACCCAGTTGATTTTTTTTGGTTCACCAACCACAACCTTACACCGTTGGTTTTATCTTTGGCTCACCAACAAACCTTACAACCCTTGATTCAATCCCCTGATTAAATCAAGTACAAAAACCAAGAGTTTAAAGTTCACAAGTAGAGCTTCTGAAAAGCAAATATAAAACAATATAAACAAGATTGAGTTAGAAGCCCTCAAACAGATTTGAGATAAGGAAGTGCGGCTTCTCGATTTCTGAATCTTCTCTTGAATGAGTCGGAGGATGGGGAACCGTCGGTAGAGCTTTGAATGCGAAGGAAGCCTTTTTGGTTTGAGTTGAATGCTCACTTCCTCCTTTTGCTTGGATTCGCTCTTAAGATGTTTTTGATGGTTGAAAACCTTTAATGCTCAAATGGAATAACTCTCTTGTTGTCTACTACTATTCACTCTAGCTATTTAAGTGATTTTCTTCGAAAAATAGCCATTAGAGAGGAGATTAGAGTCGTTATGATCCGTCTGCACATTCTGACAATGTATCCGTTGGGATCGGAGTCGACTCGCGCGATCTAGAGTCGACTCGGCTGTTACTGGAGTCGACTCGCGCTTTACTGAAAACGACTCGGCCATTGTTCCAAATTTGAATTAAAGTGCATGCCTTGTCCTGGGGTCGACTCGGATCAAACTGGAGTCGACTCGCCAACTGGAGACGACTCGGGCACTTAGGGGTCGGCTCGTTCTCAGGGTTCCAGAAATCCAACTTTTTGTATTTCTCTCACGAGTCGACTCGACCAAACTAGGAGTCGACTCAGCTGACTTGGGAGACGACTCTAGAATACCTGGAGTCGACTTATTCACAGGATCTCCGAAACTAATTCTCTGCCTTTCAGACTGCTTTCCTCTGGAAGTCAACTCGGACAAACTAGGAGTCGACTTGCCAAGCATCGGAGTCGACTCGCAACCTTTTGGAGTCGACTCGCTAACAGGGTCTAAAATCCATCATTCTGTCTTTCTGTCTGTTACCCTTTGGAGTCGACTCGGGACCATCGAGAGTCGACTCGCCAAGCATCGGAGTCGACTCGCAATCTTTTGGAGTCGACTCACTAACAGGGTCTAAAATCCATCGTTCTGTCTTTCTGTTTATTCTCAGCGGAGTCGACTCGGAGAGTCCCGGAGTCGATTCGAGCTTGTGCTAGAAACTTCAAGTGTCCCGAAGTCGACTCGCACAGTTCAGGAGTCGACTCGTGATGCAGACTTGTTGCCCAAGGTGACAACCCAAGAGGGGGGGTGAATTGGGTTATTCTAAATTTTTTGGTGTTTTAAAAGTTTTCTTAGTTAAGTGCGGTGGATGCTTTCTTAAATTATTTGAATGAATTAAACTAGAGCAAAGATGAAAGATAATGCAAGAATAAGCATAAGAACGAGCACAACACAAACACAACGATATATAGTGGTTCGGTGCACCCCAAGGCACCTATGTCCACTCCTCAAGCGTTTCCTTGGGAATTTTACTATAACCTCTCGGATTACAGTAGGATTGTTTTCCGGGCTCACAATCCAAAACCTTTACAATTGATTTTCCGGAATCACCAACAAACCTAACTATTGGTTTTACGGGCTCACCAACAACCTACGTTGGTTTTACGGGCTTACCAACAACCTACGTTGGTTTTACGGGCTTACCAACAACCTACAATGTTGGTTTTACGGGCTTACCAACAAACCTTACAATAAGAATAAATAACAAGGAACTAAAGCTCCTAAATGAGCAAATAAAACAATTATGAGCTACAAAGAAGAGTTTAAAATATAGTTATCCCTTTAATAAGGCTCTTCTCTTCTTTTGTCAATATTGCTTCACTCTTCAAGGATTGGTGGAGCTCTTAATGCCTCTTGGAATCTGCTCAACCACTTCCTTTTGGCTCTTTGAATGAAGCAATTGAATGAAGCTTGCCTTGCTAGGGTTTTCTCTTGAATGTACTTGATGTATTTTCTAAAGCTTACTTCTTCTGATGAATACTCCCTCTTAAATACTTCTCCAACCTCCAAATAGTCCTTCCTGACCGCTGGATTGAAGAAACTAGCCGTTTATAGCCGTTGGAAGTCCAAAAAGCACTTCTGCACAACTAGCCGTTATGCTTCTGCCTGTGCTTGGGTCTACTCAACTTTTACTGGGGTCGACCCAACTTTCACTTGGGTCGACTCAAGCAACATTGGGGTCGACCCTCTCAAAAACCACAGAACCTTGTATTTCAGCCTTCCTTCACTTGGGTCGACTCAACACTTTTTGGGTCGACTCAAGGTTCAGTTGGGTCGACTCAACTTCCACTTGGGTCGACCCTCTCAGGATTTTCAGAGAACCTATTTTTGAATGTCATTGCCTTTGGGTCGACTCATGTTAACTTGGGGTCGACTCAAGTTTGGGGCGACTCAAGTTTCATTTGGGTCGACCCTCTCAGGGTTTCCAGAGAACTGTTTTCTTGAGGCTTGAGGATTGGGTCGACTCATCTTTTGCTTGGGTCGACCCAAGTACTGTTCATCCGTGCCATAAGTGCTAGAATGTGCCAGAATATTTCTAAAACGTATCAGGGTTGACTCCATCTCTTCTAGGGTCGACTCCTACTCTGTGCCAAGTGTTCCAAAGGCATGCCACTTCGTTCCAAGGCGTGCCAAATGTATCGGGGTCGACTCCAAACTAATTGAGGTCGACTCTAACCATGGTTATCTGCACTTTGAAGGTTAGTTATGCACATTGAAACAACAATATGATATTCCAAGCAAATTACAATGCATGGCACAATAAAGTTTCATACCCTTAACAGTATTTACCAAATTGCCCTTTTAGGTATTTTTAATATGAAACTTTGCCAAAATAGATTCTTGAGCTTTCTACCATTCTCTATTACAAATTTTATCTCGTTATCAATTCTTGAGAGTGGTTTTGACCATATATTCTTAATGTATCGTGAATGTATCGAGGGTGTGTCATTTATCAATGATGTATCGAATATTTCTTCATTTCTCACTTATGTACTGGATTAATTGAGTTAATAGCATTAGCACTTCCATATGGCCTCAATGGCTTTGTAAGCATCAAAATAACACTAGGATCCTCAATCTCCCCCTTTTTGATGATTACAAAATATTGAGTATAAGCAAATTGATATTCATGTGAGAAGTAAGGTTTAATGTATAGGAAATGCTTTTGGTGTAAGAGTTTCAAATAGTCCAATTTAGAGAATGTATCAATGAACCAAAAGCTCCCCCTATCTTATCCAAGTAGAATGCCTAATGAACTTTTAGCTTTGCTCCCCCTTACTCTTATATTTCATTCAAACAAAATTTTCAAAAGTTTGTGTTAAAGCAAGAGTTTCAAGTCATGTATCGAGGCAAGAAAAATCTCTATTATTATGTGCCAGAATTTAGATTTTCTCTTCTCTCTTTTTTTTTTGGTCACATGTCTCCCCCTTAAGTATATAATACATGTCTCTCCCCTTAAGTATGCAACAAATACCTTTTATATTTTCTCTCCTATTATATTTTCTCTCCTATACAGTTTTTCTTATAGAATTTGCTTCTAGTTTCTCTCTTATATTTTCTCCCCCTTTTTGTCATCATCAAAAAGAATGAATAATAATGAAATGGATAGCATTGTAATGACAATCACAAAGATCATAGCTCAAGAGAAGCATTGTATTTCATCTATGCCAAAAGCACAAACTACTACAAAGAGCAAATACATGTCAAAACAAATACATAATCTAGGAGACACTTTAAGAACACACTTCATGATAATGCTTTTAGAGTTAATCAGCTTTAACATAATCAACATATTTCAATCTAAGCTGATTGATATTCAATTCAAAACACAAAGCATTATGAGCATATACTCAGATATTTCTTTTTCTTTTTGACAATATCAAAAAGTTTGCAAAATAATGAAATATTAAGCACAAGACAATATTTCATTCATTGCATGCCAAATTATTGCAAGAATATGAATTATGTGACTCAAGGCAATACTGTCAGGGCAAGATAATGAGTATAGATCAGAGCCAATTAAGATAGTTTTAAAATTATGATTGGATCACATCAAAATCAAGGATGAAAAGTTTGGCTTTAAAAAATGAGACATTTAGGATGTGAGCCAGAAGTGATCTCTAAATGTAGATTCCAAAGATAGTTTTCAAATCAAGTGTAGATGGAATCTTTTTCAAGTTATTTCAAGGAGTATCAAGAATAATATTCAAAGAAAGCACGAATGAAAATCCAACACCTTTTTTTTAATATATTAAGTATATAGCAACATGAGAGCAATCTAATTAATCTTCAGAGTATAGTATAAGAGCAGATAAAGATCAAAACTTATATACTCGAAAAATATAAGATTATGTTGAATCCTTAATTCTTAATGACTTCAAAGTTCTTTCATGATATAAAAGTATTGGAGCATAGATACCAAAATATGAATTTATGCATTATAGGATATATAAAATTCAGGGCTTTGAAAGTTCTTTTAAAGCTCTCTTAAAGACTTTCTTTTACTCCTTTAAAGATCATAGCATCAAAATCAATTAAAATGAATTGGCACAGGATTGAAACACTAAAGTGCAAGCCAATAAGAGCTCATTAGTGGATTCCAAAGTAAATTTTCAATACTAAGACAAATGAAATCCTTTTCACTTAGTTTTCAAAACAAGTGATTTACCAATTAAGTACAGATGAAAATCCAACTTTCAAAAGATATTCAATGAAGCATAAAGTCTAATACCAAAATATGCTTAAATTGATATCAGTTTGAAACCAATTTGACATTAAAAGCATGCTAAAAGTCCTTTGCCAAATTTACATAGAGTAATCTTTAATGATTTAGCTTTAAGAAATTCATGTCTCTTTCCTGTATGTAAGGCTCTTGATATCAATTCATGCTTTGTAAGTAAAACAGTTAAATTCAGAAATTAACAAGAATGATCATGAATCAAATATAAAACATTCAAGGTGTATATTTATAAATTTCAATTTCTTAGTCATAGCTTCTCAGCAATGTATACATGAAGCACAATAAATCTTTTTAATATCAAAATAAAATCATATGTTTAGAAACATTTGTTCGCAATCAAGATTATTGAAAAATACATCATTTAGACTAATTTTAATAAACTTATAAGATAGAAAATGATATGTTTCAGATGCGTATCGGAGCAAACAATCAAGGCATCAAAATTAATTCTATTTTTCTTAGACCGTAGTTTTCATCCAGGAATCATATTGAGTTATTCCTCAAAATGATGCAATCATTGAAGCATATAATGAAAGTTACAAAAATGCAATGATAGAAGCATTTTTTAAATTAAGTTTAAGCTTTTATACAAAATCAGATTCTGAATTTCATAAAAATTTTCAAGGAAGCTTTTAGGATTATAATTTGAGATATGCATCTTCTACATTGTAGCTCATCTTAAGTTATTAAGATTGAAAACACATATTTCAAAAGTATTAGAACACATTCAGAATCTTTGTAATTAACATTTAATTTTGGCACAAATTGGAGCAATTTAACAAGTATCAGGATATTATGTACCAATGTTAGGCAAGATAAAAGATAAATCAAAATCAATTCATTTTGCCTAATTTGCAAATTCAAATTATTTTTTTCTTTTATTTTTCAAAATATATTCATTAAAACAAAATGATGATGTTGTTGGTAATAACATGTTTCAATCAAATTTTATAGGCATGAAGCATTACAAGTTATATTTAGGAAAGATCTTTGTTATTTGAATATTGAAAACACATAATTCAAAACATTATGTCACATGCAAAACATAATATGCATTAAGTCATAACATCATGTATTAAAACATTAAGAGCAAGCATGTCAAGGATCAAAATTAATTCTTTTCAAATAAATTCTCCCTATTTATATATAATTCTACACTGATTTTATCCTTAAGGTGTGTTTTCAAGTGATCGAAACTTCATTTGGCTTTTCACAAGCTTTTTATATACTTTCATTTATCTTGTCATTCATTTCCTCATTTTTGAATTTCTTCCTTTAACCACTCAGTGAACATTCTAATCTTCATTTTATTTGGTTTTACTTTTCTATGCTCTATACTCTATTTGCTCCCTATCCGGTGGAGTTGGAAGGGGCACGAGGTACTACCACTAGCCTCCCTCTTGTGCCATCCCTAATATGCCCTACACTGAATAGTTGGGTCAAATAGTGTCGGGTACTACCACTAGCCTCCCCATTGACACCATCCCAATGATGAGCAATATAGAAAGGTTAAATCGTTCCCTTTAACAACAAGATATTCACTCCAAACTCTCCCTATTTAAATATAATTAATTACAGATTTTATCCCTTCCAAAAGAATGCTCACACAAGTCTCACAAATATGCTGAATATATTATGCTTGCTCTGCTTTTTCTTAAGATTGGAGTATTTACATAGCTTTTACTTCTCCCGAACAATGTTCATTTTCTTTTTCTTTATCTCTCTCTCTTTTTGTTATTTTTAAGTAATTACATGAAAGAGCAGAATAAAAAATTAATCTAATATGCTGCATATAAATGTATATCATGCAAACAACATTTTCATTATGCCCAATGATTCATAGCTTATCACAAGTTATTTTGAATTAGAGATTTGAGGCATAAACTTGTGTATTTCATGGTTATGCATTATATAGGAAAAAGTAAACTTCAATTTAATCACACCATGAAACAATTATCACTAGCATGAGAATGAAGCATGATATCAAGATGATCAGCAATTAAAGGTTTAATCATGCTACCATATAATTTCAGACTATTGATTTTGCTCAACTAACTCACAAGAGAAGAGTTTAGATTACCAGTGTATTTAGCATTCTTCAAGTCAAATACCTTTTAGATTCTTTACACCCTTGGCTGAAGAAAATCTCTCTCTTTTTTTTTTTTTGCAAGGGAATGTTTATTGTATCTGTTACGGGGGAACTTAGCCACCATGCCCCACGTGACCGGCACGCGCGCCCAGGAAGACTACGGCTGCCCCTTGATCCAGCAATTCGACCCCGAGTCGGTTGCCCCTTGATCCAGCAATCCGACCTCGGGTCGGATATCTTCGGCTCCGCAGTCCGACCCCGAGTCGGTTGCCCCTTGATCCAGCAATCCGACCTCGGGTCGGATATCTTCGGCTCCGCAGTCCGACCCCGAGTCGGCTGCCCCTTGATCCAGCAATCCGACCTCGGGTCGGATATCTTCGGCTCCGCAGTCCGACCCCGAGTCGGTTGCCCCTTGATCCAGCAATCCGACCCCGAGTCGGTTGCCCCTTGATCCAGCAATCCGACCTCGGGTCGGCGATCTCTTGACAACAACAGACTGTTCTCCTGAGGCACGCCGCGGCCCCCTGCTCCACTACTCCCTGCAACGGCCGAATCCGGCGCTGCCCCACGATCCCCTGTAACAACCGTACGAAGCGGAGCTCCACTACGCCCTGCCATGGCCGTACCCGGCGCTGCCCCACGACGCCCTGTAACGGCCATGTCAGTGGCAACCCCATCGTGCCACACGATGACCAATCCCCAGAAAAACCCCCCAGCCTGATATATATGGGGCTGGGGGGAAGGGGGAGGGTAAGCAAGATTCTCCATAGCATCATCTTACCTGCTACCTCTCCTTCTCCTTCGATTCCCTCTAACTTGATCGTCGGAGGGCCCCCACTACCCCAGTGGTGGTGCGAGGCTTGCTTGCAGGTTTCCCGGCGGAAGGTGGAGCGCAACCAAAGCAACTCAAAGGGAACCCCGTTCACACCGCTGTGCCAATCGTTCTCGGTTTGGACCCCCAGCAACAGTTGGCGCTAGAGGAAGGGCCCGGATCTCAGAGCGATCGTAATGGCACGGCGAGGTGGTTGTGGAGCTTCCAATGCTTCCGGTCGCGGGGCCTCTCGCGCCACTGGCCGGAAGGCCGCTGCATCTCCAACACGCTCTCAGCAACACTCCACCGCCCCACCGCCCATTCAGATGGTCGAAGCCGCCCAGTTCGACCAGCTAACCCAGCAGGTTCGCACCCTCGCGGAGGCGGTGCAGAATCTGCAGGGTGCGATGTCCCGGGCGCCGCAGCGGGCTCAGGAGCCGCTGCTGCCTGAGCGTTCGCCTGTCCTCCTCAACCCGCGCTCCTTCCTCTCCCATGGGGAGGAGCGCCGGCGCGAGGAGGATTCTCGAGCACGCTCCATTCTGCCGGGACCTTCCCACCGGAGCTGCGCGGGGTACGAGAGGCGGGCCCGGGCGCGTTCCCAGACCCCCCAGTCCTCGAGGAACCCGCGCTCCAGTCGGTCCCCCTCTCGCCGCTCCTTGTCTCCCACCCACCGGTCGCGCTCCCTGGACCGGCGGGTGGACGATCTCCACCGACAACTCCAGGTCCTGAAGGGCCATTCCAAAGATCCCTTCGCCGACTTAGAGATCTCCTCCCAGCCGGCGCTCGCCTCGAGGATCCTGCGGACCCCGAATCCGCCGGGGTTCAAAATGCCGGCGATCGAGCCCTATGACGGGGCGGCGGACCCGCGGGATCACGTCGAGAGTTTCAGGACCCTTATGCTCCTCCACAGAGCATCAGATCCCCTTCTCTGCAAGGCTTTCCCGGCAACCCTCCGTGGCCCGGCGAGGGCATGGTTCGCCGGGCTGGAGGCTGACTCAATCCGGTCCTTCGACCAGTTCACTCGCCTCTTCATCACTCATTTCGCCGTCAGTAGCCGGCGGCGACTGGTCTCCGACTCCCTCTTTGATGTCCGGCAAAACGAGGGAGAAAGCCTGCGGGATTATCTTACCCGCTTCAACAGGGCTACGCTGGAGGTCCGGAACCTGAGTCAGGAGGTAGCTCTTTCAGCCCTGAAGCGTAGCTTCCGGAAGGGCAGACTCACCTTCTCCCTGGACAAACGCCTGCCGCGGAGCTTCCCAGAGCTGTTGTCCCGGGCGAACCAGTATGCGGACGCCGAGGAGGCGGCCGCCCACCGGAGCAAGGAGGCCGCCGAGATCCCTCAAAAGCTTGGGAAGAAAAGGCGGAAAGAGGCACGCCAGAGGAGGAGCCCGACGCCTCAGCGTCGGTGCAGAAGCCCGTCGCCGGTGAAGAACCACGGCGCCCCACGCCCTCGTTCTCCGCCCCGACGTTTTCACCGGTACACCCCTCTCCTAACCCCCCGGGCCCAGATCCTTATGGAGATCAAGGGGCGGGAGGACCTCCCGGCCCCGAGACAGATGCGGAGGATCTCTGGGAAGAGGCCCTCCCGGGCGTACTGTGAGTACCACCGAGACCACGGCCACGACACGGAGGACTGCTTCCAGCTTCGGGACGAGATCGAGGCTCTCATCCGCCGGGGGCGTCTCGGTCGATATGTGAGCGACCGACGTCCCCCCGCAGACCCGCGTCCGGCCGACCCGGCCCCTCCGGAGCCTCGGGAGCAGAATCGACCCGTTGCGGGCATGATCCACACTATCACTGGGGGCTGCCCCCGGCCCGTGAGGAACTCAGGGGGCTCGACGGAAGCGTCAGGGGCGGCCGTCGCAAAGAGGCAGAGGGTCGGCAATGTAATCACCTTTTGTGATGAGGATGTAAAGGGGGTTCAGACCCCCCACGATGACGCCATGGTGATCTCCCTCACTATGGCAAACTATGATGTAAGGCGTGTTCTTGTGGATAGTGGAAGCTCAGCTGATATCTTGTTTTACGAGGCCTTCCAAAAGATGGGCTTGTCCAGACAATTGTTGCACAAAATATCCACCCCCCTCATAGGATTCACCGGTGACGCTGTCCCGGCGGAAGGTGTCGTTGAGCTGCCTGTGACTGCGGGCGTCGCACCCACAGAGGCCACGGTGCGACTCGGGTTCTTGGTCGTCCGTGTTCCCTCGGCCTACAACGCTATCCTCGGACGACCCGGACTGAACGCCCTTCGCGCGGTGGTCTCTACGTACCACTTGCTCATGCGGTTCCCCACGGCGGTCGGGATCGGAGAGGTCCGAGGCGACCAACCGACCGCACGGCAATGTTTCCTAGCGACCCTCAAAGGGAAGAAGCCCGCAGAAGCCCTAAGCGTCGAGTCCCTTGATGCCAGAGATGAGGTGGCCTTGCGGCAGGGGGAGCCGGCCGAGGGCGTGGTCGAAGTTCCCCTCGAGGAAGGCCGCCGGGACCGGGTGGTCCGGGTCGGCGCCAATCTCGACCCGGGAGCTCGGGCCCGGTTGGTGGAATTCCTCCGAGCCAATGCCGATGTATTTGCCTGGTCGGTGGCCGATGTACCTGGGATCGACCCGGAGGTCATTTCTCACGCCCTCAACGTCGACCCGACCCACCGGCCAGTGAAGCAGAAGAAGAGACACTGTGCCCCGGATCGAATCCGGGTGGTCGACCAGGAGGTAGACAAACTCTTGGAGGCAGGATTCATAAGGGAGGTGAGTTACCCCGAGTGGCTGGCAAATGTTGTACTTGTCCGGAAGGCGAGCGGGAAGTGGAGGATGTGCGTCGACTATACCGACCTGAACAAGGCGTGCCCTAAGGATAGCTTCCCGCTTCCGCGGATAGACCAACTGGTCGACGCGACTTCCGGATATCAGCTGCTGTCTTTCATGGACGCCTTCTCTGGTTACAACCAGATAATGATGGCCCCACAGGACGAGGAGAAAACTGCCTTTATAACGGACCGGGGGCTGTACTGCTACAAGGTAATGCCCTTCGGTCTGAAGAACGCTGGCGCCACTTACCAGCGCCTCGTCAACAAAATCTTCAAAGAGCAAATCGGCCGAAACATGGAGGTATACGTGGACGATATGCTGGTGAAGAGCCACCAGGCAGACCAGCACATCGTGGATCTGGAGGAGACTTTCACCACCTTACGGAAGTTTCGCATGAAGCTGAACCCAGCGAAGTACGCCTTTGGCGCTTCGGCCGGGAGGTTCCTTGGTTTCATTGTCAACCAACGGGGTATCGAAGCCAACCCGGACAAAATCAAGGCCATCCAAGGTATGTCCCCTCCGACCAAAGTAAAAGAAGTTCAGGAGCTCGCTGGAAGGGTCGCCGCGCTCGGACGATTTGTGGCAAAATCGGCCGAACGCTGCCAACCATTCTTCAAGGTGTTAAAACGCCCAAAAGACTTCCTCTGGACGGCCGAATGTCAAGCAGCATTCGACCAACTCAAGGAATACCTGGCGTCTCCTCCCCTACTGTCCAAGCCGCAAGAAGGGGAGATGCTCTACCTCTATCTGGCGGTCTCCCCAACCGCGGTCAGTGCGGTGCTGGTTCGGGAAGAGACAAAGCTCCAGAAGCCTGTGTACTACATCAGCCGGGTCCTACGGGACGCCGAGACGCGGTATACGAAGGTCGAAAAGATCGCCTTCGTGCTGCTGACCGCGACCAGGAGGCTCCGCCCCTATTTCCAGGCCCATTCTGTCACCCTCTTAACTGATCAACCGTTACGACAGATCCTCAGCAACCCCGAGAATGCGGGACGGCTGGTGAAGTGGGTAGTAGAACTCGGTGAGTTCGACATCCGCTACCAGCCTCGACCCGCCATCAAGGCCCAGGTGCTCGCGGACTTCCTCGCTGAGTGCACGGTGCAGGAGGCGGAACCTAGACCGCCGGAAACGCCCAGCCTCAACCTCCCGACCTGGACGCTTCACATCGATGGGTTGTCGAACCCCGAGGGTGGAGGGGCCGGGCTGGTCCTTACCAGTCCTGATGGAGTGATAGCCGAGTATGCCTTGAGGTTTGGATTTCCAGTTACCAACAACGAGGCGGAATACGAGGCCCTAGTCGCAGGACTCAAACTCACCGGGGAGCTCGGCATCCGGCGTTTGAAGGTCTTCACCGACTCCCAGTTGGTGGTCGGGCAGGTCCGTGGGGAGTTCGAGGCCCGGAGCCCAACCATGCAGAACTACGTCCGGAAGGTGCAAGCACTCATTCCCGACCTCGGCAGTGTCGACATCCAGCAAGTCCCCAGAAGTAAAAATGCCAGGGCCGACAGGTTGTCCCGCTTGGTGGGCGCAGAGGCGCACAACTTGTCGAGGGCAATCTACCTGGAGACCCTGGATGCCCCGAGCATCGGCGAGGCTGGAGCGGTGATGGCGATTGATCCGGAGCCGTCTTGGATGGACCCACTCGTCGCCTACCTCGCCGAAGGGATCCTCCCTGAAGACGAAGATCAAGCTCGGCGACTCGTCAAGAAGTCCGCCCACTACGTACTCTATGAAGGGAGGCTGTATCGGACCTCGTTTACCGCCCCCCTCTTAAGGTGCCTCCGCCCCTCGGAGGCGGCCTACGTCCTCGGCGAAGTCCATGAGGGCGTCTGCGGATCGCACTCGGGGGCTAGGTCCTTGGCGCACAAGATCATGAGGCAAGGCTATTATTGGCCTACCTTGTTGGAGGACTCAAAGGATCACGTACGGAAATGCGACGCCTGCCAGCACCACGCCAACGTCCAGAGAGTCCCTTCTGTCCCCTTGGCACCAATCACCGCACCCTGGCCCTTCGCACAGTGGGGAATGGATATCCTCGGACCATTCCCCGTCGCTTCCGTCCAGCGGAAATTCTTGATTGTTGCAATCGACTACTTCACCAAGTGGGTGGAGGCAGAGCCGCTGGCCACTATCACGGAGGCGCAAGTCCGGAAGTTCGTGAAGAAAAACATCATTGTCCGATTTGGGGTACCCCGGGTCCTCATCTCGGATAATGGTCGACAGTTCGACAACAAGCATTTCCGTGACTTCTGCGAGGAATTCGGGATCGAGCATCGGTTCACATCTGTGTCGCATCCCCAAACCAACGGTGAGGCCGAGGTGACAAACCGGACAATCCTCCAAAGAATTAAGGCGCGAATCGGTCGGACGGGGCAAGCTTGGGTCGAAGAACTCGAGAACGTCCTTTGGGCGTATCGGACCACGCATCGGACCCCTACCGGGGAGACGCCTTTCAGCCTAACCTATGGCACGGAAGCGGTTGTCCCCGTGGAGCTCGGACTCCCTCGCCCCGGGTGGCTACGCACCGACCCGAGGCCAATTCGGAGCAACTCCGAGGAAACTTGGACATCTTGGAAGAAGCGAGGGAAATGGCGCAGGTTCGGATGGCGATGTATCAGCGGAGGGTGGCCCGATATTATAACTCCAAGGTCCGACCAAAACTTTTCAGAATCGGAGATCTGGTGCTAAGGCGAGCCAAAGCATCTCAACCCGCGGAAGGTGGGAAGCTGGCGCCAAATTGGGAAGGCCCGTATAGGGTTCGCTGGGTAAACCGACCTGGCTCCTACCAGTTGGAGGCCCTAGATGGTCGAGAAATTCCAAGGAGCTGGAATTCCGCTAACCTACGGGTGTATTACCAGTAGAAAGACAAAGCCAGAAAGACAGTTCAAAAAATGTATAGTCCTTTTCATTTCAATAATTCCTGGTCGCAATGGCGTGTTCGTGTGATTACAAAGAATTCCCAGAGGGGGATTGGGGAGTAAAGAAAGTAAGGAAGAGGTGGGGACTCCGTAGAGTTGAAGATCCGGGATCCCGAACCCTCCACCCGAAGCAGCTGCAATCCCACCAGGCGTGGGTGCTTCTCCCCGGAGGCGCCATCGACGCCTCACGCAAAAGACGAAGAGCCGGCGCGGACGAAGAAGAAGTGGACGAAGGAGGAGTTCACACTGCTCCTAGAGGAACGCCACCTCCAAAGGATATTCCGGCCCTCCCCAAGAGAAGGGGAGGAAAGGAATACAAGGGAAAAGAGCGCGAGGAGGCGCGATCCCGGATGAAGCGTCTGGCGCAGAGCTCAATCGGGAGGTGGGACGGAAAAGAGGGGGGATGTGATCCCGGATGAAACGCCTAGAGCGGAGTTCCACCGGGGAGAATCTCCCCGTTGATCCCAGATGAAACGGCTAGTTGGCGGAAGTCGCGAGGGGCGCACCTCCCGTTCTTCCGGCAGGGGCTTCCCAGCCACGCACCGGAGAGGAGGTCCACGATCCATGGCAACCTGAACAGCTCCGGCTTGGCAGGCTCCACCACACCTGCACTTATATTTATAGCCAAACTGTGGCCCCCCGGTCGTTCCGATGCGGGTGGCTCCAATAAATGCGGGCGCATCGAATCCGGAGCCGTTCCGGCTCTCGAGGCGTATCCTCCCATGACCTCCTAAGCGTCGTTCTCCTTAATTGCATTCTTCATGCAGGACACTCCGGGCGGCGTGTATCCCACGGCACACGTATCTCCGCACGCGCCCAGGCCGCATCCGCCTCGAAGAACGCGCGTATCGCGGCCGCTTAACTGGCACTCCTCGCAAGCAGCAACTGGCCGATCCGATTTCCCAGGTAACGCCTCAATTAGCATTTAATAGCCTTCTGGTGTTTCCCAGGCGACGCATCGAGAGGAGGAGAAATACGATCGCAGCTGGCCACGGAGAAATTCCGTCGAGCGGCAAGTGATAGGCGCGCGACCAACGAGCGGAATTCCCCGAGGCTCAGTCTTCGGATGCCAGGCTAACTCGATGATCATCCCGGGAGCAGACTAGCCTGAAGCCCCGACCGGTCGCCTCGGCTTGCGCCAGCCTTGGCCGACCAACGAGCGGAATTCCCCGAAGCTCGGCCCTCGGATGCCAGGCTAACCCGATGATCATCCCGGGAGCAGACTAGCCTGAAGCCCCGACCGGTCGCCTCGGCTTGCGCCAGCCTTGGCCGACCAACGAGCGGAATTCTCCGAGGCTCGGCCCTCGGATGCCAGGCTAACCCGATGATCATCCCGGGAGCAGACTAGCCTGAAGCCCCGACCGGTCGCCTCGGCTTGCGCCAGCCTTGGCCGACCAACGAGCGAAATTCCCCGAGGCTCGGCCCTCGGATGCCAGGCTAACCCGATGATCATCTCGGGAGCAGACTAGCCTGATGCCCCGACCGGTCGCCTCGGCTTGCGCCAGCCTTGGCCGACCAACGAGCGGAATTCCCCGAGGTTCGGCCCTCGGATGCCAGGCTAACCCGATGATCATCCCGGGAGCAGACTAGCCTGAAGCCCCGACCGGTCGCCTCGGCTTGCGCCAGCCTTGGCCGACCAACGAGCGGAATTCCCCGAGGCTCGGCCCTCGGATGCCAGGCTAACCCGATGATCATCCCGGGAGCAGACTAGCCTGAAGCCCCGACCGGTCGCCTCGGCTTGCGCCAGCCTTGGCCGACCAACGAGCGGAACTCCCCGAGGCTCGGCCCTCGGATGCCAGGCTAACCCGATGATCATCCCGGGAGCAGACTAGCCTGAAGCCCCGACCGGTCGCCTCGGCTTGCGCCAGCCTTGGCCGACCAATGAGCGGAATTTCCTGAGGCCTAACCCTCGGATGCCTGGCCTAGCGCCGGAAGAATTTCCTGAGGCCTAACCCTCGGATGCCTGGCCTAGCGCCGGAAGAATTTCCTGAGGCCTAACCCTCGGATGCCTGGCCTAGCGCCGGAAGAATTTCTTGAGGCCTAACCCTCGGATGCCTGGCCTAGCGCCGGAAGAATTTCCTGAGGCCTAACCCTCGGATGCCTGGCCTAGCGCCGGAAGAATTTCCTAAGGCCTAACCCTCGGATGCCTGGCCTAGCGCCGGAAGAATTTTCTGAGGCTTAACCCTCGGATGCCTGGCCTAGCGCCGGAAGAATTTCCTGAGGCCTAACCCTCGGATGCCTGGCCTAGCGCCGGAAGAATTTCCTGAGGCCTAACCCTCGGATGCCTGGCCTAGCGTCGGAAGAATTTCCTGAGGCCTAACCCTCGGATGCCTGGCCTAGCGCCGGAAGAATTTCCTGAGGCCTAACCCTCGGATGCCTGGCCTAGCGCCGGAAGAATTTCCTGAGGCCTAACCCTCGGATGCCTGGCCTAGTGCCGGAGGAACTTCAAGAGTCAGGAGTCGGCGAGACGCTACCAAGAGTTAAAAAGAGGAAGGACGAAAGTGAAATGAGGAAACACTATGTTTGCATTAACTTTCGTTGCATCAGGGCCGAGACCCATACAACATGGCAAAACGCCAACATACAAAGAAAAGAACAAAGAAAAAGTACAGAGGGTCAGCTTGGAGGAACCCCTGGATCGGGAACGGCGAGCACGTCCGCGAAGGGTAGGGAGACGGTTGGAGAACCGGCAGGCAATGGCATCGGAGGGGAGTCGAGGAGGGAGACCCCACTCAGGTCAATTTCGGGGTATTTAGTGGACACCCTTGCCAGGCCTTCATCGAAGCCTAAGGCAAAGGAGTCGGACCCCGCATCCGACATGTCACGGATGAACTCGGCGGACTGACGATAGGCCTGTACCGCCTGACGCCCGATTTTTGCGCTCTTCTCGGCCAGCGCCGCCTCCGCTCGCTCCGTAATCTGAGCTTTCGCTTCCATGACCTTCGCCACAATCCGCTCGTCCGCCTCGGAGGAGACCCTCAGCAGATCGGCCCGAGCCTCCATGTGCTTCGCCTCGGCAGCGATGCGAGCAGCCTCAGCCTCCTCCAGGCGCGAATGAAGCTCCTGGTTGCTCGCACGAGTCCCCTCCAAGGCCGACTCCAATTCGGCCATCTTGGCTTCAAGAGATCGGGTTCGGTAGCGGGCGTTGTCGGCCGACTGCTGGGCCTTCTCCCACCTCTCCCGGAAGTCGGCAACCTTCCGGGACTGCTTTTCGGCTCGCTCCTCCGCCTTCCTGATCTCGCTTTCGAGACCCGAGGCAACCTTGAGTTGCTCCTGAGCCTCCAACAGTTGCCTCTCGAGGGCGGCGAAGCCGAGTGCCCGCTCTTCGGCCACCTGGAGCCTCGTCTCGAGGTCCCTGGTCGTTCTCCCCGCCGCAGCCTGGCCTCCCTCCTCTACAGCTTTCAGTCGGCTCTCGGCCTTCGCCAGGAGCCTCGCCTGTTCCTCGTGGCTCTCCTCCAGACGGATCATGTACTGGGCGAGCTAAGAGACAGGAAAAATGAGAGCGTCAGACGGGGATCAATAGAGCCTATAAATGACGAAAGCGACCAAAAGGAACACTCACCGACATGAGGCAGACGCAACTGGCAGCTCCGACTTCAGGGATCCTCATCTGCCGGACCTGCCTACGGTCACCCTCCAGCAGCACCGTCTCGATGAGGTTTCGGGCGCCGGCGAAAGTGAAGGCCGACCCCGACTTCGCCCCGGAGCCGGACGGTGGTTCTGCGGCCTTACCCTTACCCATTGCTTGAGGGAGAGTCATGCCGACCGTGCTCGGGGCGGGGGCCGCGCCAGAAATCGACAGGGTCCCGCTCGGCCGAGGCCTCGGCGCGCCCCTCCTCGTATCATCCGAGGCCGACCGAGTCGAAGGCCGGGCTGGGGACCGACCGCGTCCGACCCGGCCGTCTCGGGCGCGCCCGGATGACACCTCCGGAAAAGCGGTAGTCTCATCACCGGAGGGCTGATACGGCGTCAACTGTCGGTCCGAGCCCGCGGCGTCCCCCTGATCGGTGGGCCCGGACCCGTCTGTCGGCGTCGGAGTCGCCTGCTGGCGGGGCTTCTTCGCCGGTGGGACCCCGCTCGGAGGAGTCCGTTTCTTCCTCCGGACCGCTTCCAGTAGGGACGCCCTACTAACAGCTATTGCCCTATCCGACTGCATGACGTCGTCGATTTCTGCAAAAAGAACGAGATGGTTTGAAACTGAGAAACTGATGGAAAGAAGAAACGAAAGAGGAGAAAAGAGCTAAAAAAGAAGAAGTGATGGCGGGCTCACGGTCGGCGGGGACCGAGCTCAGACCGACGTTCACCAAGGCATCCTCGGAAATAAGGCGAGCCACCAGGGGGAGCCGGCCCTCGGCAACCAACCCCCTCAAAACGGCGACGCCATCGGACTCCTCCCTTGACAACCTCGATAGGCCGATCGGGGACTTCATCGGCGTCTCCCAGGTTGTCCCGATTCCCCAAGAGGGATCTACGTCGATGAAAAAGAAACGCTCCTTCTAGCCATGAATGGAGGAAGGAGCCTCCTTGACGAGGCCGCACCCTCGCCGCGCCGCAAAGCACCACCACCCTCTGTCCCGGGGGTGGCCGTTCAGGCCATAGCATTCCCAAAAGACATTCAGGGTGGCGGGAACCTCGTGCATGCGGCAGAGAACCTGGAAGGCCGTCAGGGTACGCCATGAGTTCGGCACCAGTTGCGTCGGCGCCACTCTTAAACCTCGAAGCACCTGCACGACTAAGTCCGAGGGGGGAAAGCGGAACCCAGCCCGAAGGATGTCCTCATTAATGGCGACCTTCCCTGGAGGAGGATGGGACATCCTCTCCTCAGGCCCCGGGAGCGTAACGTTGCAGGCTTCGAGAAGGTGGTACCGGGCCACGAACCTATCTAGGTCTTCGGGGACCAGCTCCGACTGAATGCGGTCCGCTCTTACTTCGTCCATCCCTAACGGCCAGAGAATCTACGGTCAGGACGGGGTCAAGAGGGGAGAAGGGACCGGAACGACTGGGGTACACTAATACGAAAGGAGAAAGTACGGAGAGCCCTAAATTGAAGAGTGGGGCAACTCACCGGAAGGGAAGGAAGAACGGCTCCGATAGCGTCAAAGGAGGAGCGAACGAACAGTCCGACGGCAACGGCAACAGCACAAGGGAGAAACTCGAGGATGCCTGTGAAGAGAAAGGCGGACGGGGGAGGGCCCCCGGTTAAATAGGCAGAAAGGCGGGTGACGCCTCGGTGACGCCAGAGGACGCCTGGCTACCGAAGGATCGTTCTCGCCCCAAAGGCGAATCGACGCCATTAAGGAAGGATGTCCGCCGAAATCCGCAGACCGCCAGATCAGCGACAACCGCCATACGCCATAAAAAAAAGGGGCGGGGAGCTCGGAGCGCGCGCGCCTTTCCGAGGGATAGCGGCAATCTCGAAGCATCACTCCCTTCACCCGTTCCCCTCCTGGTTCCAGGCTCGGAAGTGGGGGGCTACTGTTACGGGGGAACTTAGCCACCATGCCCCACGTGACCGACACGCGCGCCCAGGAAGACTACGACTGCCCCTTGATCCAGCAATCCGACCTCGGGTCGGCGATCTCTTGACAACAACAGACTGTTCTCCTGAGGCACGCCGCGGCCCCCTGCTCCACTACTCCCTGCAACGGCCGAATCCGGCGTTGCCCCATGATCCCCTGTAACAACCGTACGAAGCGGAGCTCCACTACGCCCTGCCATGGCCGTACCCGGCGCTGCCCCACGACGCCCTGTAACGGCCATGTCAGTGGCAACCCCATCGTGCCACACGATGACCAATCCCCAGAAAAACCCCCCAGCCTGATATATATGGGGCTGGGGGGGGAAGGGGGAGGGTAAGCAAGATTCTCCATAGCATCATCTTACCTGCTACCTCTCCTTCTCCTTCGATTCCCTCTAACTTGATCGTCGGAGGGCCCCCACTACCCCAGTGGTGGTGCGAGGCTTGCTTGCAGGTTTCCCGGCGGAAGGTGGAGCGCAACCAAAGCAACTCAAAGGGAACCCCGTTCACACCGCTGTGCCAATCGTTCTCGGTTTGGACCCCCAGCAACAGTATCTTTCATCAAGGTGTCCTTCAAGTTGAAATTTCTTGCTCATAAATCCTGTATCATTAGCAAAATCTTTTTCTTTTCTTGAAGGCAATTCATTAGGTTCTCTAAGATACAAAAATATTCATACAACATATTTCTTAACTAGATGACTCAACATGAGACATGATAATAATTGAATTTGAGTCACTTTACTCAAAAGATTGCCTAAATATAAGCAAGCACAAGTCACTTGAACTAAAGAGATAACTTCATTAAGTAAAATGGTTCAAGGACAAGCATGTGAGGCAATAGAAAGATTCATTAAAGTTAAATCAATTTTTTTGTTTTCAGAATCAATTTAACTTAGATTCTATTTGCATAAGATAATTATCAATAAAATATACAAGTTGAATTTTAATCAGATTATCTTAAGTAGTTGTTTCTATCAAAATTCTGATTATGATTTAGCTTTCAACACAGATACTTTTGTTTCAGAAAGACAAGCAATCTTCTTTTAGAGCAAATAAGAAATATTTTTGACTTATGAGAGATAGTTCAAGAAAATTAATATTCATGCTTTAACAGATTTTTATGCTCAGATTAAACATGATAAGTTAAAATTAATCAGTGGAATTTGAGATCATTTTAGGAGAGGGTATTAATCATTCAATCAAGGATACAATGATTATGCTCAATGAAGTTTTAACATGAAGGCATGAAATCAGCATCAAACGTTTATACTAGAGAGGGAATTTAGATTTTGTAAACTTGAAGAAGAAGGTTATATATATATATCCATTCATTGTTTTCTTATCATGATGCAAGCATTAGAAAGTTTCATGCAAAAATCGTTGAGATAAGATTTAACATATGAAGCATTTAAAAACTTTGATGCAGAGAGTATCGTAATTTCATAAAAAGATAATTTCGGTACACAATGTAGAATGTTAAATCTTGTACTAGATTTAACGAATAAATTGAGACTTATGTTTAATTATGTGTAAACGCACCTATTTGTATGAAAGTTTCATTTGTTTCATGGGTAGCTTGGCACACCTACATCTACACCCTCATATTTTCATTTTGGGTACCCAAGCTTGCTTGGGTCCTTGAGGGTTAGTGCATATGGTTCCTTTTGGAATCCAAATCTGTTTAATCGTAATAACTTTACCATTTGATTTATTCGTATTAGAACCATAGGTAAAGTTTTTATGCCCAATCTTTTTATGTGTGAAATAAGTTATCTTATTTAATGGTTTGCTTGGCGAATTGATAACCTTTTTCTTTAGGGGTTTATTGTTGAGCAAAGAAATCCAGCCAAGTCTTGATTTATCAAAAACAGCATGTTGGCTTTCAAACATCGTTTTTAATCTTTTTGAACTTACAGTGAATTTGTTAATAAAAGATTTCAATTGGTTAACTTCTTCACTTAAGTTTTGATTTTCTTTAATTAAATTCTGATTTTTCTGAATCAATTCTTCTGAATTTAATCTTAAGCGTTCATTCTCAGAATTTAATTTGTCTTTCATTTCAGCGGAAGAATTTCTTTCTTCTGACATTTCCAGATTTAGCTTTTTAAGATTTTTATTTTTCGTAGCTAATTTTCTACATTCACCATAGAAATCATGAAAAGCATTTAATAGTTCATCATAAGAGAATTCTTCCTGAAATTCATTAGGTGTAAAATCAGATTCAGATTTTACCTTATCTTATTGTGCCATAAAGCATAAATTAGTTACCTCTTGTAGTTCTTTGGAGCTAGTATCATTATTGTTGCTCCTAACTTTCATTTTCTTGCTTGACTCTTCCTTGGTCAAGGCTTTCTTACTTTTTATCTCTTTCTTCCTTTCTTCTTGCTTCCTCTTCTTCTTTGTCTTTAGGAAGCTTTTGAATTGTTCGGTGTTTGGGTATGGATCCTTGTTTTCATCATCAAATTCTTCATTTGTTGTTCTTTCTTCCGGATTGGGAGATTCAACATCTTTTTTTGCAGGCTCACTGTTAGTATGTAATTGAAGCACATGTGAGCTAATCTGAATTTTGTCATAAATATTTTCTAAAGTATCCCAGATTTTTTTAGCAGATAAGCATGCAGAGATTTTATTAAATTCAGTTTCATGGATAGCACAATATAGTATGTTCATAGCATTAGCATTCAATTGTGCTAAGTCTTTTTCATTAATAGTGTGAGAGAGTGAGTGAGGGCCATTTGTTATGACATTCCATAACTCATAGTTTTGTGATTGAACAAAGATTTTCATTCTAGCTTTTCATTGGATATAGTTATTTTCATCAAACAGTGGAGGTCTGTTTATGAAAAGTCCCTCAGTGAATAACATATTATGCGGGGTTGCCATGATCTTTGGCTCTAGTCGGTTAAGACTATAAATGACAAGAGAGCACCTGCTCTGATACCACTTGTTGCCCAAGGTGACAACCCAAGAGGAGGGGTGAATTGGGTTATTCTAAATTTTTTGGTGTTTTAAAAGTTTTCTTAGTTAAGTGCGGTGGATGCTTTCTTAAATTATTTGAATGAATTAAACTAGAAAAAAGATGAAAGATAATGCAAGAATAAGCATAAGAACGAGCACAACACAAACACAACGATATATAGTGGTTCGGTGCACCCCAAGGCACACACGTCCACTCCCCAAGCGTTCTCTTGGAAATTTTACTATAACCTCTCGGATTACAGTAGGATTGTTTTTCGGGCTCACAATCCAAAACCTTTACAATTAGTTTTCCAGGATCACCAACAAACCTAACTATTGGTTTTACGGGCTCACCAACAACCTACGTTGGTTTTACGGGCTTACCAACAATCTACGTTGGTTTTACGGGCTTACCAACAACCTACAATGTTGGTTTTACGGGCTTACCAACAAACCTTACAATAAGAATAAATAACAAGGAACTAAAGCTCCTAAATGAGCAAATAAAACAATTATGAGCTACAAAGAAGAGTTTAGAATATAGTTATCCCTTTAATAAGGCTCTTCTCTTCTTTGTCAATATTTCTTCACTCTTTAAGGATTGATGGAGCTCTTAATATCTCTTGGAATCTGCTCAACCACTTCCTTTTGGCTCTTTGAATGAAGCAATTGAATGAAGCTTGCCTTGCTAGGGTTTTCTCTTGAATGCACTTAATGTATTTTCCAAAGCTTGCTTCCTCTGATGAATACTTCCTCTTAAATACTTCTCCAACCTCCAAATAATCCTTCCTGACCGTTGGATTGAAGAAACTAGCCGTTTATAGCCGTTGGAAGTCCAAAAAGCACTTCTGCACAACTAGCCGTTATGCTTCTGCTCGTGCTTGGGTCGACTCAACTTTTACTGGGGTCGACCCAACTTTCACTTGGGTCGACTCAAGCAACATTGGGGTCGACCCTCTCAGAAACCACAGAACCTTATATTTCAGCCTTCCTTCACTTGGGTCGACTCAACACTTTTTGGGTCGACTCAAGGTTCAGTTGGGTCGACTCAACTTCCACTTGGGTCGACCCTCTCAGGGTTTCCAGAGAACCTATTTTTGAATGTCATTGCCTTTGGGTCGACTCATGTTAACTTGTGGTCGACTCAAGTTTGGATCGACTCAAGTTTCATTTGGGTCGACCCTCTCAAGGTTTCCAGAGAACTGTTTTCTTGAGGCTTGAGGATTGGGTCGACTCATCCTTTGCTTGGGTCGACCCAAGTACTGTTCATCCGTGCCATAAGTGCTAGAATGTGCCAGAATATTTTTAAAACGTGCCAGGGTTGACTCCATCTCTTCTAGGGTCGACTCCTACTCGGTGCCAAGTGTTCCAAAGGCGTGCCACTTCGTTCCAAGGCGTGCCAAATGTATCGGGGTCGACTCCAAACTAATTGGAGTCGACTCTAACCATGGTTTTCTGCACTTTGAAGGTTAGTTATGCACATTGAAACAACAATATGATATTCCAAGCAAATTACGATGCATGGCACAATAAAGTTTCATACCCTTAACAGTAGAAATTACCGAATTGCCCTTTTAGATATTTTTAACGTGAAACTTTGCCAAAATAGATTCTTGAGCTTTCTACCATTCTCTATTAAAAATTTTATCTCGTTATCAATTCTTGAGAGTGGTTTTGACCATATATTCTTAATGTATCGTGAATGTATCGAGGGTATGTCATTTATCAATGATGTATCGAATATTTCTTCATTTCTCACTTATGTACTGGATTAATTGAGTTAATAGCATTAGCACTTCCATATGGCCTCAATGGCTTTGTAAGCATCAAAATAACACTAGGATCCTCAAGACTTTGGTTCAAATAGAGTTCAATACTTAACCAAAATACTCTGAACCAAAGCTGAAGGCACTTAGACAGAAATTCATAAAGATTTACCTGAAACACTAGATTGAATTTATTAGAACAACATAAGACATACTCAAATGCTTTGAGCTCATCAAAATCAATTAGGAAATACTCAATCACTCTACAATTTTTTTCTTTTTGATGATGACAAAACATTGAGTATTTATAAAATGAATTACCCATTCAAGGAATGATTCAAGGTAAAATTTTGAAATGAATTCAAATGTCTAGTCATTTAGTGTATCCAAAATTGAAAGGTATGAGTCAGTAAACTCTGAAATTAAAGCTCCCCCTTTCATTTGGAATTGTATAAGCCTTCAAATCATACAATCAATTGTTTGGCTTATATGTCTTTAATGAGTTTGCTTTCTTAGAACTTCAGATTCTGCCCCTCAACATGTGCATTCAATTTTGTTTGAGCTTTGTTCAAGTTTTCTAGATTTTCTTTTAGTGTTCTAAACTTGAACTTAGGTTCTTAATTATAGAAGGAAAAATCTGAAGATTTTGCTTAAATGTTTTCTTGTTTAGTGATTCCCTTTACATATAATATATCATATTTTCTTTTCCTTTTTGTCATCGTAGCAAAAAGGTGAAGTATCAAGGAGTCAAAACATACAAGAAGCATAGTAAATGAGATAAAAGGATATATTTTTTCATTCACTGTAAATTTGAATACATAAGAGATGTTCAGAAAGTACATCTACAGTAAAGAGATACATAGTGTTAAAAACACAAAATGCATACAATCAACACAAAATACACTACGCAGCAAATACAAAATCATCCTCTAGGGGAGGGAGGATGAGGGCGAGCACTCCTCTGCGCAGTACGTCATCCACGCTGATCCGACTGAGTAGAAGACGACGGCCGAGATGATGATGGTCGTGCCTGAGTGGCTAATAAAGTCGAGCTCGGCCTCGATGATGAAGGCTATGATGGATCAGGTGAGGAGGCTCTGGCCGGAGGAGCAGAAGGCCTGGGAGGAGAAGGCTGAGGCGCTGGCTCGCCCACACCAAAACGGACCTCCAAGCCAAGTAGGAGCCTCTCCATTGCATCGATCAAAGTACCGAATTTTGACCACTGCAGCTCATAAAAAGTCACCAGCTGAGAGCAAATTTCAACTGTTTCGGTAGAACGTGGGTCTCCAAAACTCGATGTCGTAGGTTCAAATCCTACAGAGGTCATTTTCTTATTGTTCAATTGGTGAAGTATACAATCATAGAGCCCCTCCCAGGACCTGACTTAACACTTACTTAATGTTCTCCGCTCAATCCTCTCAAGGAAGCCTCCATCTTCCCCGTCAGGATTGGGGCCTCCTTTGCAAACTCGGAGATGTCGAGTTGCTCAGGCTGCCCCAGTCCTGACACACGGGCGAGGATGCTCTCGAAATGCTCAGTGATGCTCTCCTGATGACTGAGCTGGCTCCTCTCAAGTGACTTGACACTCTCCTTAAGAGCGTCAATCTTGTGATGCACCTCTCAAAAGCAGACTCACACTGGGCAGTCACCTCACCAGCAATCCTCCCTACCAAAGAATCGATCAGCTCAGCACTCAGCTGTGGTACGAAATGACCAGAGGTGGAGGAGGGATGATTAGAGGGAGCAAACGGTGGCATAGTGGATGAAGGGCCAGCAGTGGATGGGAAAGTGGAAGGACCAACGGAGGTATCTGGATCATGGTCAGAAGTAGGAGAGTGAGGAGCAACGGGATCAGATGGTATGTCAGAAGAATTTTTCCTAACCCATGTACCCTCAACTTTGTGGAATCCCATTCGGTGGAGTCCCCTCGTCCATATAGTGAGTGTAACGAAGTGAACGGAAGGGTTCTCCCTCAGGGATAGGGACCTCAAACTTCCTAAAAATCAGAGTGAAGAGCATACCATATGAAAGACTCAATCTTGATTTTTCTAAGGGATCACAAATATGACTGTAAATGAGTTTAGGAAAGTTGAGAGGGATGTCATGTAGGATGTGGAACATAATAGCAAGGTCTCTCTCAGAAATAAAATCAAACCTTTCGGTTTTGGAAAGAGGGTGCGAGAAATAATGCTAAGTAGAAGGCGCATCTCAGCGGAGAGCTAATTTGCGAAGACCTCTTCAATAGGGGACTGGGGTACTCTCCCTAGAATGGCCGTAAGGGCCTCGGATCTATCAGAGGGGTGAGTGGGAGCGATACCCTCACATGAGAGGTGGAGGACTCGGGCAATGAGGTCCTCCGAGATGCAAATGGAGACATTGGCTACCCTCCCTTGAAGACCGCCGCCACCCCGTGTGACGGTGCCATAAAATTTCTGGACTAACCCAGAGTATGTGGGAAGATCAAGACAACAAAAGAAATCTAGACCTTGAGCCCTAAGATGATGCCCTACGGTAAACCCTTCTCGGGAGAGGAAGTCAAAATCGACTTTCCTCCCGGTTGAGACAACTCTCCTAGCGCACGAGCGTGAGGGAACCAACCGAGGCGGAGAGGGAACCGGAGGAGGTGATCTTACCGGTTTGTCCTCGCTTTGGATTGTCTCTCATCGCCGCTCGCAACGAGAGGTCTCTTTCGGCGAGACACGGTGGCTTTCTTTGGACACATCCTGACCTATCCAAGGAGGGAGAGACGTGAAATGGGAGGGAAATCGGAGAAAAAACGAAGGGAGGAGAACGAGACGACCGTGAGAGATGACTCTGGGGTTTTGGGACAGTGACCGCCGAAAAGAAAAGTTTGGAAAAAAGTCGATTCGTTTAGGGTTAAAAGACGGATTTCCGACCTCGAGTCGACTTCTGAAAATTCGCGAGTCGACTCGCTCACAAGTTGACTCTCAGAATCATCCGAGTTTGCTCGAGCTCTGGCACACACCAAAGTCTCAGTCAGAACCGTGCCAGAAGAGAGAGAGAAGGTAATTTTTAGAGCTTAAGGAATGATTTGATGATCATTGGCGTGGGATACTATATAAAATATAAATTAATGATCAAAATCAATTAATGATAGAAAAGAATTAAAGAAATGGATCAATCACTCCTGACCCTCTTCTAAGAATACAAAATCGATCTTCACTCAAGAATTTTGTGAAGATATCAGCAAGTTGATCATCAGTACAAACAAACTCAAGCATCACATCACCATTTAACACATGATCTCTTATGAAGTGATGTCTTATCTCAATGTGTTTAGTTCTTGAGTGTTGAATTAGATTTTTAGTTAGATTTATAGCACTTGTATTATCACAGTTTATGGGAATCTTATCTTGTTTAATGCCATAATCTTTCAATTATTGTTTGATCCATAGAATTTGTGCACAACAACTTCCGGCAGCAACATATTCGGCTTCTGCCGTAGATAGTGCAACCGAATTTTGTTTCTTGCTAAACCATGAGATTAAGTTCTCTCCTAAGAATTGACATGACCCGCTGGTGCTTTTTCTATCAAGTTTACAACCAGCAAAGTTGGAATCAGTGTACCCTATTAAGTTTATGCTTGATTCTTTAGAGTACCATAAACCTATATTTTTTGTTCGTATTAGATACTTAAAAATTCTTTTAACTACAATTAGGTGTGATTCCTTAGGATTAGATTGATACCTTGCACACATGCATATACTAAACATGATATCAGGTCTACTTGCTGTAAGATATAATAATGAATAGATCGTACCTCTATACAGTTTTTAATCTACTGACTTATCTGATTCATCTTTGTCTAGTTTGCATGATGAGCTCATGGGGGTGCCGATTGACTTGTTTCCATCCATATCAAATTTTTTTAGCATCTCCTTGATGTACTTAGCTTGATTGATAAAAATTTCTTCCTTAGATTGTTTGATTTGAAGTCCGAGGAAGTAGTTCAGCTTTTCCATCATGCTCATCTCAAATTTACTTTGCATTAATTCAGCAAACTTTTTACAAAGATGATTGTTAGTAGCACCGAAAATAATATCATCTACATAAATCTGCACTATTAACATATCTTCATTTTTCTTTTTCAAAAATAAGGTTGTATCAACATTCCCTCTAGAAAATTTATGATCTAATAGAAATTTTTTAAGTCTTTCATACCATGCTCTAGGGGCTTGTTTTAGACCATAAAGTGCTTTATTTAATTTGTAAACATGGTTGGGGTATTGATGATTTTCAAAACCAGGAGGTTGTTTTACATAAACCTCCTCATTAATATACCTATTTAAGAAAGCACTCTTTACATCTATTTGAAATAATTTGAAATTTTTATAACATGCAAATGTTAGTAACAATCTAATTGCTTCAAGTCTAGCCATAGAAGCAAAGGTCTCATCAAAGTCTATACCTTCTTCTTGATTATAGCCCTTTGCTACTAGTCTAGCCTTATTCGTAATCACAACTCCATTTTCATCAAGCTTATTTTTGTCCACCCATTTAGTTCCAATTATTGAGTATTCAGAGGGTTTTTCAACTAAGTTCCATACATTATTTCTTGTAAATTGGTTAAGTTCCTCTTGCATAGCATTTATCCAATTTACATCATTTTCAGCTTCTTCAATATTTTTAGGTTCTAAATGTGATACAAATGCAAGATGATTATTTAAGTTCCTAAGAGAAGCTCTATTTTTAACTGGTTGGGATGGATCATCTAAGATTAACTCTTTAGGATGACCGTAAGCATACCTCCAAGCCTTTGTAAGCCCATGATCAGCAATTACCTCTTGGCTTGTTGAAGTCTCTTCAATTTGCTTCGGTTCATCCTCTTGTAAGGTCATGTCATCCATCTTTTCTTCAAGTATCCCTGCATCATCATCGAAATCTACTCCCTTGCTAGAGGAAGCATCATTAGTCTCATAAAAAATAACATGAATAGATTCTTCAATAACAAGAGTTCTTTTGTTGAAGACTCTATATGTCCTACTTGATGTAGAGTATCCCAAAAAGATACCTTCATCAGATTTGGAATCAAATTTGCCTAAGTTATCTTTACCATTATTATGAATGAAACACCTACAACCAAAAATATGAAAGTAGTTTACTTTGGATTTTCTATCCCTCCAAAGTTTATAAGGTGTTTCCTTTATAATTGGTCTCAACAAAACTCTATTTAGAATATAACATGATGTGTTAATAGCTTCAGCCCAAAAGTACTTTGGGAATCACTTTCACACAACATGGTCTTAGCCATTTCTTCTAGGGTTCTATTCTCTCTTTCTACCACTCCATTTTGTTGTGGAGTCCTACGTGCAGAAAAATTATGAGTTATCCCCTTTTTACTACAAAATTTTTCAAAGAGATGATTTTCAAATTCTGTTCCATGATCACTTCTAATAGCTATAACTGAAGTATCTTTTACATTAATTACTTTTTTATGGAATTTCTTAAATACTGAAAATGCTTCATCTTTATGAGCTAAAAACATGACCCATGTGTATCTAGAAAAATCGTCTACAATGACAAGACCATACTTCTTTCCACCAAGGCTTGTGGTCCTAGTTGGTCCAAAGAGGTCCATGTGAAGTAGCTCAAGAGATCTAGTAGTAGAAACACAGTTTATAGACTTAAAAGAACTTCTAGATTGTCTGCCAAATTGACACGCTCTATAAATTTTATTTTTCTCAAATTTCAGCTTTGGCAAACCAATCACAGAATCTCTTTTAATTAATTTAGATAGTGTATCCATGCTTGCATGACCTAATTTACGACGCCATAACCAACTTGTCTCATTGAGCTTAGTATCATTAGCTACTAAGCAGCGGCTGTTTTTAGCAAGATCATCAAGATCTACTACATAAACATTGTCACATCTTAGTCCTTTGAAAACTAAGCTATTGTCAATTGAATTGGTTATGATGCATAAAGATGACTTAAACAAAACATCAAAATCTCTATCACATAATTGACTAATGCTAAGTAAATTATACTTGAGACCATCTACAAACCAAATATTATCAACAAGGGTTGAAGGTGTGATTTGTATTTTATCGATACCAATGATGTGATCTTGGTTATTGTCTTCAAAAGTCACCACACCTCCTTTCTTAGATTCTAGGATGAAGAATTGCTCCTTGTCACCCGTCATGTGTCTTGAGCAGCCACTATCCAAGTACCAACAGTGTTTATTGAGCTTGGCCGCAAGACACTCCTATTCACAAGGAAATCAATCAACCTTAGGTACCCAAGTTCTCTTGGGTCCTTCATGATTAGTTAATGTGGTTCCTTTTGGAACCCAAACTCTTGTTAATTTCATTTTAGTTTTTGTTTTTCTGTAGTTATGTCCTACTCTACCACAGCAAAAATAAATTATACTTTTGGGTTTGCTTTCTTCGGCTTTCACAAAGAAGTTTTTGAGTAATTTTTGCTTATTCTTTGGTTTGTATCCTAAACCGACTTTGTTAAACATAGCACTTTGATTATTTAATATCATATGTAGTTTTTTTGAACTATAGGTAAATTTTTCAACTATAGGTTTGTATTTTTCAACTTCTTTAGTTAATTTTTCTTTATCTTTAATTAAGGTTTCAGTTTTTTGAGTTGGTAGTTGGTTGCTTGTTTTAAGTTCTAAATTTTCTTTGATAATAGTGTCCTTATCCTTAATCAATTTATCAGTTTTATGAATGTAAGATTGATTAGATAGTTTCAGTTCTCTGTTTTTACAAGTTATTGTCCTATATTCATCTATTAGCTCATTAAAAGCATCATACAATTCTTCAAACGTGAAATCCAAATGAGTTTCAGACATTACCTCATTTTCGTTGGCCATAAAGCAGAAATTGGCCTTCTCCTCTTGTTCCTCTTCCGATGATGATGATGACTTATCGGAGTCAGTCCAGGTGGTGAGAAGAGCTTTCTTCTTCTTGTGCTTGTTGACCTTCTTCAGCAAGGGGCAGTCGGCTCTGAAATGACCCGGCTTCTTGCATTCGTAGCATCCGATTTCCTCACTTTTCTTTTCCTTACCTTTATCCTTATTAAAGGAACTCGAAGGAAATCTCTTCTTATGAAAGGGCTTCTTCCTATTGATGAATCTTCTGAATTTTCGCACAAGGAGAGCCTCTTCTTCATCTTTCTCATTGTCTTCTTCTTCACTACTGCTACTGCAAGAAAGATCTTTATTAGAAGAAGTAGACTTGAGGACAATTACCTTTTTCTTATGGGAGGATTCTTCTTCGCTGTGTTGTTTCATCGTGAGCTCATGCATCATTAGAGATCCAAAAAGCTCCTCGAGTGGCAGAGTGTTCAAGTCTTTTGCTTCTTGGATTGCCGTGACCTTGGCTTCCCATGACCTTGGTAAAGAGCAAAAAATCTTCCTGACAAGATCACTGTTAGTATAACTTTTGCCAAGGCTTTTTAAACCGTTGACAATATCAGTAAATCTGGTGAACATGCAAATGATGGTTTCATTAGATTCCACTTTAAATAGCTCATATTTTGAACTAGCATGTTGATTTTGGATTCTTTGACTTGATTTGTGCCCTCGTGGGTCACTTGAAGTCTATCCCATATCTTTTTTGCAGAAATACAAGTAGAGATTCTATTGAATTCATTTGGATCTAAGGCACAATATAGTACGTTCATTGCCTTAGCATTAAGTTCTACTTTTCTTCTATCAAATTCATCCCAATCTTTTTCAAGCTTGGGAATGGACATATTATCTACCGTGTGTGTTGGAATGTGTGGCCCATTTACTATGATGCTCCACACATCATAGTCTTGGGCTTGGATAAAGATTCTCATCCTAGCCTTTCAATAGGTATAATTTGTACTATTGAAAAATGGTGTCCTTCACTAAGGAAAGATTCAAATGGGATTGTCATCTTAATCTTTTACTCTTTTTAAAGATTGGAACACCAATCGATATCAGAGCACCTATTCTGATACCACTTGTTGCCTAAGGAGAAAACCCAAGAGGGGGGGTGAATTGGGTTTTGATTAAATATTGATCAATTAAAAAATAGGTGAGTGATTAACTAAATCTATTGCAAGTGGATTAGTTAGATCACTAAATGCAATGAGTGAAAAGAGAGAAAGAGACAAAGACCAATACAAACACAGAGAGGTTTATAATGGTTCAGAGCCAACACTTGCTCCTACGTCCACTCCCCAACCCGCACTTGGGAGTTCACTATAATCTCTAGGATTACAGTCAGTTGTTTTGCAAGCTCACAACCAAACTTGTTGTTTTTATGAGATCACAATGAACTCAGTCGGTTTTGACAGGCTCACCGACTAGAACCAAACGATTGTTTTTCCGGGGTGACAATCAAACTCAGTTGGTTTTTTCCAGTTCACCAACCACAATCTTACACCGTTGGTTTTATCTTTGGCTCACCAACAAATCTTACAACCCTTGATTCAATCCCCTGATTGAATCAAGTACAAAAACCAAGAGTTTAAAGTTCACAAGTAGAGCTTCTAAAAAGCAAATATAAAATAATATAAACAAGATTGAGTTAGAAGCCCTCAAACAGATTTGAGATGAGGAAGTGGGGCTTTTCAATTTCTAAGTCTCCTCTTGAATGAGTCGGAGGATGGGGAACAGTCGGTAGAGCTTTGAATGCGAAGGAAGCCTTTTTGGTTTGAGCTGAATGCTCACTTCCTCCTTTCGCTTGGATTCGCTCTTAAGATGCTTTTGGTGGTTGAAAACCTTTAATGCTCAAATGGAATAACTCTCTTGTTGTCTACTACTGTTCACTCTAGCTATTTGAGTGATTTTCTTCAAAAAATAGCCGTTAGAGAGGAGATTAGAGCCGTTCTGTCTCGTCTGCATATTCTGACAATGTATCCATTAGGATCGGAGTCGACTCGTGTGATCTGGAGTCGACTCGGCTGTTACTGGAGTCGACTCGCGCTTTACTGGAGACGACTCGGCCACTGTTCCAAATTTGAATTAAAGTGCATGCGTTATCCTGGGGTCGACTTGGACCAAACTGGAGTCGACTTACCAACAGCTGGAGACGACTCGGGCACTTAGGGGTCGGCTCGTTCTCAGGGTTCCAAAAATCCAACTTTTTGTATTTTTCTCACGAGTCGACTCGACCAAACTAGAAGTCGACTCAGCTGACTTGGGAGACGACTCTAGAATACCTGGAGTCGACTCATTCACAGGATCTCCAAAACTGATTCTCTGCCTTTCAGACTGCTTTTCTCTGGGAGTCGACTCGCCAAGCATCGGAGTCGACTCGCAACCTTTTGGAGTCGACTCGCTAACAGTGTCTAAAATCCATCGTTCTGTTTTTCTGTCTGTTACCCTTTGGAGTCGACTCGGAACCATCTGGAGTCGACTCGCCAAGCATCAGAGTTGACTCGCAACCTTTTGGAGTCGACTCGCTAATAGGGTCTAAAATCTATCGTTCTGTCTTTCTGTTTGTTCTCAGTCGGAGTCGACTCGGAGAGTTCCGAAGTCGACTCGAGCTTGTGCCAGAAACTTCAAGTGTCCCGAAATTGACTCGCATAGTTCAGGAGTCAACTCGTGATGCAGACTTTGGTTTAAATAGAGTTCAATACTTAACCAAAATACTCTGAACCAAAGCTCAAGGCACTTAGACAGAAATTCATAAAGATTTACCTGAAACACTAGATTGAATTAATTAGAACAACATAAGACATACTCAAATGCTTTGAGCTCATTAAAATCAATTGGCGAATACTCAATCACTCCATATGATATGAGCAGGCCACGTCAACTCCAACCAATATAAAAATAAGTTGAACAAATCGAAAGTAACCAACCTTTGAGGTCACTTGTTGTCTGACATACCAAACAAAGTTCCATAGCTCAGCCAAGTAACTATTCATCTTAGTAGCAATCTGGGCTAAACAAAGACCTCTTACCTCGAGCAACGGCCTTATTGCTTCACACAGAAGCAAACTCCTTCCATTACAAGCAAATTTCTATAATAATGACCCTAGATGTTTATAGTGCATGCTAGATGGCTACAACATGATCGTGGATGGCTATAGTATGTTTTAGATAGTTACAGTACAATCTTAGATAATTATAGCATGTCACTCAACAGTTACTACATGATCCTAGTTTGTTACAGCACGCCTTCAAACAATTAGAGCACAAACCCCAAGAGATTCCAAATTCCATGGCTATATATAGACCCAAAACCCCTGCATGAATGGTACGACAACAATGAGACTCATAAAGCTCTCACCTCGCGTATTCTGCTTGTTACCCTTCTCCCACATCATCATAAATCCCTCCTTGACTTAAGCATTGAAAGATTTAGCTGGAGACAACTCTGATGAGTTCTTTGACCTATTTCTTATTTGTAAATCGATGGAGGCATTCCATATTAGCAATCTAAAGATCGGCAATAAAAGATTGGCACCATCTATGAGAAATGAGGCAAAAGGAGATCTATATCTATGAAGCCCAAAAGAAATAACTAGCAACAATCCAGCAACCATGCCCAGTTGGAGTCCAATGGCGGCCTGCGTAGCCCTTAAGGATCTCAACCTCCTCGGCCAATCCTAGGGGTTGTCAATGCTGAGCAATTTAACCTTCTCATCCAGCAGGTGCAGTTGGCCCCCACAACAATGGTGCAGAACTTGTAGCAGCAGTCTACCAACCCCCCAACTAGCCAACCAAACCACCAGGACCACCTTGCATAGGGCAGAAACTATCCTTGCTCTGAGAACCCTAGGTGAGGTTGAAGATGTAGTCTCTCCTTTTGAGATAGGCTCCAATCTTGCTGATCTTCTCCACACCTGATGGAAAGCATCTCCAGGAGTAGCCCAAGATGGAGTGACCTCTAAAGAGACCAAAGTCATAGAACTAGGAGAGTACAGAAAACTTGAACCAAATCAGGCGAGATCATACTAAGTAATCAAGCTCATTCACCCTAGCATTTATCAACTCGAGCAGCTTGATAGACTACTCATACCCCGAGCATAGAACTCTGACCATCTCAAAGCATACGATCAGTAAGAACATGATACTAGTTTGTACCTTTTATTATTGATGATCAAGAAAATTATGTTCTAGTTCATCTCCAAGGACCGGCCCAAATAACTCAAGTGTAATAGGTCAGATGCACCTTACAAAATCTACTGATCTTGAAGGTGGAGAAATCCCAAAAGTGATTGGGACCTCTATTCTTTGAGCCTACACATCTAGGAGCAAATTCAAAAATCCAAACTTCAAGTACTCTCATGGAGACGCACTAGGATTGGCTAGGACCTCCGTTTTATGAGCCTCCGTGACTATGGTGGAAAATCTGAAAATCCAAACTCCAGGTACTCTCACGGAGACGACCCAAGATTGACCAGAACTTTTATCCTACGAGCCTGTATAGCTAGGGAGAAAAACCCAGAGATCCAAACTTCAAGTACTCCTATGGAGACATCCAAAGATTTACTAGGACCTCCATTTTAGCAGCCAAAATCCGATGAAAAGTCCTAGTATAGTGTTGACCCCCTAATGGATTTTGATGAATACAAAACACTAGAGTATAATTCCATTTATCTTAACAATTTAATTGAGGAATTCATGTGATTAATTGAGAATATTGTTAAGAAATGTCTAGGCAAGTTCCCATAATTTTTATGAATTTATTGAAGAATATTTTGAGCTAAAGAAAACAGATCAGGGACAGCCGAGACGTCTCCGGATAGTTTCAGAGACGTCTCTGGCACAAACAGGAAGAACTGGGACACTTGGAGACGTCCCCGGCACCTGCCGAGTCGTCCCCGCGCTAGCGGAGTCGACTCTCTCAGTAGCGGAGTCGACTCTCTCAGTGGCGGCAGAAAGGCAATTTTCAAGAGATATGCGCGAGACGTCCCCACTGTACGCGGAGTCGTCCCCGCAAGTAAAAAAGAGACTTCCCGAGTCGTCCCCAAGATAGCGGAGACGGCTCTCTCAGGGTTTTCCAGAGAATGGTTTTTTCGGTGATAAGGAAGCGGAGTCGACCCTGAGACAGCGGAGTCGTCCCCATGCATAAAGTGCAAACAAGCCGAGACGTCCCCTGAAGGAGCGGAGTCGACTCTCTCAGGGAATTCCAGAGGACATATTTTTCAGAGATAAAGAAGCGGAGTCGTCCCCAAAGCAGCGGAGTCGTCCCCATTCAAAAAGTACAAACAAGCCGAGACGTCCCCTTAAAGTGCCGAGTCGACCCCAGACAACGTGAAAAGTAAAATCTTGTAGCCGAGACGTCTCTCGTTGAAGCGGAGACGTCCCCGGAGCACCTGGGACGCGACTGACAGCTTTTCAGGTTTGGTTTGAATTTCAAATCTTTTTTACTTTGTCTCTAACGGCTATATTTGCTTTTTTGGGCTATAAAAGGGACCTCTTAAATGCTTCTCAAAAACTCTTCACCAACCCAAAGCTAGATCATTCAAGAGAGAAGTAAGAAAGAAAAGTTCAAGGGAGTGAGTGCATTCAAGTGAAGAAATCAAGTGTTTTCAAGCTTCCCAAGTGATTTCAAGCTCAACCTCTCTCGTACGCTCGGGATTCAAAGCTCACACTCAACCCTACGCGGTCCACATCGGAAGAATCAACATTTCTCACGCTTCCAACGGCAAAAGGATTCTTCCGAGTTCTATTGTTCATAATTGTCATATTTGCTTTTTAGAGCTTTACTTTTTCTTTGTAAACTCTTTCATTGTGGTGCTTGTTCCAGTCAAGGGACTTGGAACAAGGGAAAGGCGTCCCAAGCCTAAGTGAAATTGGGGGTTTTAGGGTTTGTTGTGAGCCCGGTGTAAAACAACGAGTTGGGTAGTGAACTCGCAAAACTACCGTACTGTAATCTTGGATTATAGTGAAAATTCCCAAAGGTGATTTGGGGAGTGGATGTAGGAGCAGTGGAAGCTCCGAACCACTATAAAACCTTGTGTTTGCGATTGACCTTTCTCATTCCTCCTTCTTTACTTTAGTGCATATATTCGTGTGTTTTATTTTTAATTAGTCAAAAGCTTTTAAAACACCCAATTCACCCCCCTCTTGGGTGACCATCTCTGGGCAACAAGTGGTATCAGAGCGGGTGCTCTGTGTATTTCTTGAAAGACCTAACCGTCTTAGCCAAAGATCTAGATGGCAACACCCTTTAACAATGTTCCTGCCGAGGGGCAAGCAACCAATAGACCTCCACTCTTCAATGGGACAAATTATACCTATTGGAAGACTAGAATGAGAATCTTCATTCAAGCACAAGACTATGCCTTGTGGAGGGTTATAGTCAAGGGACCACAAGAACCATCACACATGGTTAATGGCATTCGAGTTCCCAAACCTGAGGAGGATTGGGATGAGAATGATGATAGGATGGCTCAACTTAATTCTAGAGCCATGAACTCATTATTTTGTTCTCTAGATGTAAATGAGTTCAATAGAGTCTCCACATGTACTTCCGCTAAGGAAATATGGGATAGGCTTGAAGTTACCCACGAGGGTACAAATCAAGTCAAAGAGTCTAAAGTGAACATTCTAGTTCACAAGTATGAGTTGTTTAAGATGGAACCCAATGAAACCATCACATGCATGTTTACTCGCTTTACCGATATAATTAATGGTCTAAAGAGTTTGGGTAAATCTTATACTAATCCAGAACTTGTGAGTAAAATTCTCAGGTCTTTGCCGAAAGCATGGGAAGCAAAGGTCACGGCGATCGTAGAAGCCAAAGACCTCAACACTTTGGGATTAGAACAACTACTGGGCTCATTGATGACGCATGAGCTCACAATGAAGCAACATGAAGAAGAGTTGCCGAAGAAAAGGACAATCGCACTCAAGGCTACCTCAAGTGTGTGTGAAGAAGAGAGTAGTGAGAGTGAAGAAGAAAGCCAAGATGAGGACTTGGGTTTGATAGTAAGGAAGTTTAAGAAATTCATGAGAAGAAAGAAACCTTTCCCAAGAAAGAAATTTGGAGGGAGAAATGATTGGGAAAAAGAAAAGGAAAAAGAAAGAGATCCAATCATATGCTATGATTGCAAGAGACCGGGACACGTTCGTTCCAAATGCCCTCAACAAAAGAAGTATTTTGGAAAGGAGAAGAAGAAGGCATTGAAGGCAACATGGGATGATAGTGACACATCATCCTCCGAGGAAGAGAAGGAAGAGACCGCCAATTTGTGCTTCATGGCGTTCGAAGACGACGAGGTATGTCAAAACCCAACTATAAATTTTACTTTAGAAGAATTATATGAAGCTTTTCAAGAACTTATGGGTGATTGTAGTATGTTAGGAGCAAAGAATAAAGAGTTAAAAGCCTCCAATCAAAAACTAAAGGAAGATTTTGAAAACCTATTAATTGAAAAGGAGAGCGTTAAAAATATTAACACTACTAACCTAGAAATCAAAAATTCAAAACTTAGCATTGAAAATGAAAAGGCAAAAACACTAATTAAGGAATTAAATCTAAAAGTAAAATCCCTACTCGATAATAATACCTCACTTGCACAAAATGTTGAATCCCTTAAAAAAGATAAGGAAGAACTAGTTAAAGAAAATTTGAATCTTAAGAATGAGGTACATAAGTACAAACCAATTGTTGAAAAATTCACACAAAGCTCTGAAAAATTAAATCTTATTCTTTCAAATCAAAGAGCTGTTTTCAATAAAGCCGGATTAGGATATAAAACTAACACACAACAAAAATACCTAAAGAATTTCTTTGTAAAAGCAAAAAATGTAAAAACTGAAAAACCTACATGCTTTCATTGTGGAAAGAATGGACATAAAGCCTACTCTTGTATTCAAAGAAAGATCCAAACTAACAAGAGTACATTTGTGAAAGCTAAAAACATAACTAAAGTATGGGTGCCTAAGGGAACCAACCACACTAACCACGAAGGACCCAAGAAAACTTGGGTACCTAAGAGCTTCACATGATCATTTTGCAGGTATGCCTTGCAGCCGGAAACAAAAAGAGAATGTGGTATCTTGATAGTGGTTGCTCAAGGCATATGACCGGTGACAAGAGTCTCTTCGTCACCTTGGAATCAAAAGGAGGAGTAGTCACATTCGGAGACAATGCTAAAGGTCAAATCATTGGTGTTGGTAAAATCTCCATATCACCCTCCTCATTTATTGATAATGTATTGTTAGTTAATGGACTAAAACATAATTTATTAAGTATAAGTCAATTTTGTGACAAGGGATTTAAAGTATCATTTGAATCATCACTATGCATAATTAGTAGTCCAATTGATAATGAGATCATACTCACAGGACATAGGCATGGAAATGTTTACATGGTAGATCTTGATGATCTCACCATGAAGGATGGCCAATGTCTTGTAGCCATGAATCCCAAAGTCAATGAGACTAGTTGGTTATAGCATCGTAGGTTAGGGCATGCTAGCATGGATTTAATCTCAAAATTAATTACAAAGGATCTAGTCAAAGGACTACCAAAAATAGACTTTGAAAAGAATAAAATTTGTGCTGCATGTCAATTAGGAAAACAAACAAGAAGTTCTTTCAAGTCTAAGAACATAGTCTCAACATCAAAACCCTTAGAACTAATTCACATGGATTTGTTTGGACCCACTAGAACTGCTAGTCTAGGGGGTAAGAAATTTGGTCTTATAATTGTTGATGATTTTTCACGTTTTACATGGGTTTCATTTCTTGCACACAAAGATGAGTCCTTTCCCGCTTTTATCAAGTTTCAAAATAGGGTTTCAAATGAACTCAATCTTAAACTAAAAGCAATTAGGAGTGATCATGGTACCGAGTTTGAAAATCAGTATTTTGAAAAATTTTGTGAAGAAAATGGTATCAATCACAACTTCTCGGCACCTAGGACACCCCAACAAAATGGGGTGGTAGAAAGGAAGAATCGCACACTAGCAGATATGGCTCGTACCATGTTGTGCGAATCGGATCTACCAAAGTATTTTTGGGCTGAAGCAATAAATACTTCATGTTATATCTTAAATCGTGCTTTAGTTAGATCCATATTAAAGAAAACACCTTATGAGTTGATAAAAAGTAAGAAACCTAATATAAGTTATTTTCATGTTTTCGGTTGTCGATGCTTTATTTTGAACAATGGAAAGGACAATCTAAGTAAATTTAGTGCTAAATCAGATGAGGGGATCTTCTTAGGTTATTCCTCATCTAGTAGAGCATACAGGGTCTTCAACAAGAGAACTCTCGTTGTTGAAGAATCCATTCATGTTGTTTTTGATGAAACTAATGGAGATTCTTCTAGAAAAGAAGAAGATGGTGATGTAGGTATACTTGAAGACCAAATGAAGGAACTCTCCACTCAAGACAAACAACATGAGGATGAGATCAAAGAAGATACAAATCAGCGAGATGAAGAAGATCAACCTCCATCAAGAAATCAAGATCTTCCCAAAGAATGGAGGTATGCACATGGTCATCCAAAGGATCTAATCCTTGGTGATCCTTCACAAGGTATAAGAACTAGATCCTCTTTAAGAAACACTAGTAATTATCTTGCTTTCGTTTCACAAATAGAGCCTAAATCACTAGAAGAAGCTGAAAAAGATGATAATTGGATGAATGCTATGCAAGAAGAATTAAACCAATTCGAAAGAAATGAAGTTTAAACTCTAATGAAAAGACCCCCTAATGTTTCAATCATAGGCACCAAGTGGGTGTATAGAAATAAACTAGATGAAGATGGAATAGTAATAAGAAACAAAGCTAGGCTAGTGGCCAAAGGATATAATCAGGAGGAAGGAATGGATTTTGATGAAACTTTTGCTCCTGTTGCTAGGTTAGAGGCTATTAGACTACTTTTAGCATATGCATGCTTCATGGATTTTAAACTCTATCAAATGGATGTAAAAAGTGCATTTTTAAATGGTTATATAATGGAGGAAGTTTATGTAGGACAACCTCCAGGTTTTGAAAATCACTTACATCCAGATTATGTGTATAAATTGCATAAAGCATTGTATGGCCTTAAGCAAGCCCCTAGGGCATGGTATGAAAGATTAAGTAATTTCCTAATTGAAAACAAATTTAAGAGAGGAAATGTAGACAAAACCCTCTTTATTAAAAGAAAAGGAAATGACTTATTGCTTGTACAAATTTATGTGGATGATATAATTTTTGGTGCTACTAATGACAGTCTTTGTCAAGAGTTTGCCAAGCTTATGCAGGGAGAATTTGAAATGAGCATGATGGGTGAGCTCAACTTCTTCCTTGGGCTGCAAGTAAAACAATCAAAGGAAGGCATCTTCGTCAGTCAGTCCAAGTATATCAAAGAAATGTTGGAGAAATTCAAGATGAAGGATGCAAAAGAAATCAGCACACCCATGGGCTCAAGTTGCAAGCTTGACAAAGATGAAAAAGGTAAAAGTATAGACTGCAAATTGTACAGAGGTATGATAGGCTCTTTACTTTACCTTACTGCCAGTAGACCAGATATATTATTCAGTGTTTGTATGTGTGCTAGATACCAAGCATGTCCTAAGGAATCACACTTGCAAGCTGTCAAGAGAATTTTTAGATATCTAGTAGGGACATCTAATGTAGGCTTATGGTATTCTAAACAATCTGACATAAACTTAATTGCCTATTCCGATGCTGATTTTGCCAGGTGCAAACTCGACAGAAAAAGCACAAGTGGCACATGTCAATTCTTGGGTGCCAATTTGGTTTCTTGGTTTAGCAAGAAACAAAATTCAGTTGCCTTGTCCACAGCTGAGGCTGAGTACATTGCAGCTGGAAGCTGTTGTGCCCAAGTTCTTTGGATTAAGCAACAACTTGAAGATTTCGGTATCAAAATGGATAATATACCAATTAAATGTGATAATACAAGTGCAATTAATTTAACAAAAAATCCTGTCCAACACTCTAAGTCAAAGCATATAGAGATTAGGCATCACTTTATTAGGGATCATGTGCTGAAAAATGATGTGATGATTGAATATGTATGTACTGAAAATCAATTGGATGATATCTTTACAAAGCCCCTTTGTAAAGATAGATTCAATTTCTTGAGGAATGCTTTAAGCTTGTATGATCCTAGCAAATGAATTAAATTTGTATTGCATTGTTTTGCTGCGCAAACTAGTAATCAACCTCAAGGTAAACATAAGTGAAAACATGAATTCATGTAAGCTAAATGACGAACTGTTTGACTTTCCGGAGGATGGTTACCCTCCCTTGGACTCTTCATGGAGATATTTTCAGAGCCTATTTCATAGGTATTCGAAATTTGGTCAAACATTCCTCATTTCAATATTAATAATTCAAAAATTATTATCAAATTATTATAGGATGTATCATTAAGAGGGAGGATCACAAACAAATTCACTCTAAGTTTATCAAAAGTGATCATGTTGATTAGGGTGATTAAACAAAAATTGGGAGAAGATAGAATTTAGTCTGAAATTTTTCAGTGCCGGAGACGTCTCTGGCAAATCGCAGAGACGTCCCCCCAGGGGAGACGTCTCGCCTTAGTCGCGGAGACGTCTCGGGGACCGAATGAGGGCTTTTAAAATAGGTCGAAATAGCTCGAGCCGACCCGAGCTTTCTCCTTCATCCCCGACCAAAATGAAAAACCCTAGCCTCCATTTGCTCTCCACCTCAAACCCTAGCCTCCGTTTGCTCTCCATCACAAACCCTAGCATCCATGGCACCAAAGAAGGCTAGGACGACCCGTGGAAGGCGACCTAGGGCAGCGGCCGACGGTGAGGAACGGCAGGAAGAACCCTCCGCGCCGTCTCCTCCGGTTGCTCCGCCAACCACGACTATTTCCTATGCAAATCGCACAGTCACGACCGGAAGGTACATAGATTTCTCATTTTTAGATCATGAGGGGTTCTCTATTGGAGAGAGACTCCGAGCCCAAGGGTGGGAGCACTTTTGTACCCTCAATACCTCGACCTACCCCGGCCTAGTTAGAGAACTTTTTAGCAATATGGCCTTAGGGGACATAGGGTACACTGCATATGTCCGAGGGACATTAGTAGAAGTCAATGAAGATGTCCTATCCACTGTCTTACAAATCCCTAAGGACGGTGAGGCTCCAACCTCACATCCCCAAAGGGAATCAGCCCTAAATCTACTTTTAGGAAGAGAGGACTGCGGCCCTCTTGATGTTGTCAATTCCCAGGACCTAAATGCAGAGATGAGACTTCTTTTAAGTATTGTCAACCGGGTCCTATTTCCCAAAACCGGTCGCTTCGATTTTGTTTCGGAGCGAGATTTAGTTATAATGCACCATATCCTACTAGGGATACCCCTAAACCTCCCTAGACTTATGCTAAACTACATTGCCCTATGTCATAGGTATTCTAGGTTTAGTTTACCCTACGGCATGATCTTTACCTTAGTTTTCAAACACTTCAAAGTTCCCATTCCAACAAATGAACCTGCAAAGCCCTTGAGAAACACCGACTATTATAATGAGGGCACAATGAGAAGAATGGAATTTCATAAGATAGATGGGTCGTGGGTGAAGGTACCAAAGAGAAAAGCCCAAATCCTAGAGCCCGAGAACCCACATCATAAGTCTGACCATCACTCTCCTCCACCTAGCCACTTGGATATCCCTGATATACCCTCCAGCTCAGCTGGACCTTCCACATCCATGCCACCACCTCCTCCAGTTAGTGGGCCCTCCTTCCTGTCAGAGGATCAGATGCGCACCTTAGCATCTGCCATTTGCCAGCAGATGAGGGAGGAGATGAGATCCATGATCTCTACAGAGTTGGCCCCCATCAGAGCTTCACATGAAGGGCTTCTACAAGAGATGAAGGATATTAGAAGTCAAATTGAAGCTACAACACAAGAAATAATGGGTGTGGGTGCCACCCAAACCATCAGATCAATAGAGCTCAAGGACAGCTTGAGGAGCATTTCCAAGAGTCTCAAAGAGCTGACAAAACCAGATGGCAACGTGGGCACCTTGGTTGCCCAACTCAGAGGAAGAATTGAAATGGCAACCATAGAGTTTGAAGCACTTGTGGCAGGTTTCCACAAGTCACAGGGAGATCAATTTAAGACCCTCATGGATTCCATCAATGCATTCATAGATGCAGCTTGTAAGGTTTATGAATAAAATACAGCTGGTAGGGCCCATGAGCAACGTCGCCGATGAGGGACATTTTGCAGGCTCTTCTTTTTGTAAATCCTAGGCTGTTTTGAAGCACTTTTTGTATTAGAAATCAATACTTGTAATGATTTCTTCTTTTGACTATGTACTGACTTCGAAGATTTACAATGACATATGAATGACATACAATTTCTTTTGCAACCCTGTGTACATTTCCAACTCTGTATATGTAAATATGAATGTGCCTCTTGATGTGTCATAAGAATCTCATAACATACATTAAGTATTCAAATTTGGCACAACTTATCAAAGCATATGAAACAGGGGGAGCACAACCTGAATATCAAAGGGGGAGTAAAATGAATGCTGAACTCTTTAATAAAGATAACTTGAATATCCTTGAGTGGTTAATTATAATATACTATGAATTGAGTTTCAAGCACCTAATGATAATTTGTCCCCTTCATTGTTGATGACAAAAAGGGGGAGTAGATATTGAATATGGAGATATTGAAAGGGGGGGTAGATATATAGAAAGAACCAATATGGATATTGAATATGGAATGCAAAATTTATAATCATACTCCAAAGTTGATTTAGAAAAGATAAAATTGAAGAATATTGACTTGATTCAAATTCAGCATCAATATTTCATTTTAACTTGATTCAAATTCAGTTGATATGCTAAAATTGCTTAAGAGCTATAAAGTTCAATCCCATGCAATTATGCACACTGTATCTAGCTCTAATCAAAACATTATACTTGTACATCTGATTAAATACTGTGTATATGTTTAAACTTCAAATTTTTGCATATACTCAGTGTTTTGTCATCATCAAAAAGGGGGAGATTGTTGACCCCCTAATGGATTTTGATGAATACAAAACACTAGAGTATAATTTCATTTATCTTAACAATTTAATTGAGGAATTCATGTGATTAATTGAGAATATTGTTAAGAAATGTCTAGGCAAGTTCCCATAATTTTTATGAATTTATTGAAGAATATTTTGAGTTAAAGAAAACAGATCAGGGACAGCCGAGACGTCTCCGGATAGTTTCAGAGACGTCTCTGGCACAAACAGGAAGAACTGGGACACTTGGAGACGTCCCCGGCACCTGCCGAGTCGTCCCCGCGCTAGCGGAGTCGACTCTCTCAGTAGCGGAGTCGACTCTCTCAGTGGCGGCAGAAAGGCAATTTTCAAGAGATATGCGCGAGACGTCCCCACTGTACGCGGAGTCGTCCCCGCAAGTAAAAAGGAGACTTCCCGAGTCGTCCCCAAGATAGCGGAGACGGCTCTCTCAGGATTTTCCAGAGAATGGTTTTTTCGGTGATAAGGAAGCGGAGTCGACCCTGAGACAGCGGAGTCGTCCCCATGCATAAATTGCAAACAAGCCGAGACGTCCCCTGAAGGAGCGGAGTCGACTCTCTCAGGGAATTCCAGAGGACATGTTTTTCAGAGATAAAGAAGCGGAGTCGTCCCCAAAGCAGCGGAATCGTCCCCATTCAAAAAGTACAAACAAGCCGAGACGTCTCCTTAAAGTGCCGAGTCGACCCCAGACAACGTAAAAAGTAAAATCTTGTAACCGAGACGTCTCTCGTTGAAGCGGAGACGTCCCCGGAGCGCCTGGGACGCGACTGACAGCTTTTCAGGTTTGGTTTGAATTTCAAATCCTTTTTACTTTGTCTCTAACGGCTATATTTGCTTTTTTGGGCTATAAAAGGGACCTCTTAAGTGCTTCTCAACAACTCTTCACCAACCCAAAGCTAGATCATTCAAGAGAGAAGTAAGAAAGAAAAGTTCAAGGGAGTGAGTGCATTCAAGTGAAGAAATCAAGTGTTTTCAAGCTTCCCAAGTGATTTCAAGCTCAACCTCTCTCGTACGCTCGGGATTCAAAGCTCACACTCAACCCTACGCGGTCCACATCGGAAGAATCAACATTTCTCACGCTTCCAACGGCAAAAGGATTCTTCCGGGTTCTATTGTTCATAATTGTCATATTTGCTTTTTAGAGCTTTACTTTTCCTTTGTAAACTCTTTCATTGTGGTGCTTGTTCCAGTCAAGGGACTTGGAACAAGGGAAAGGCGTCCCAAGCCTAAGTGAAATTGGGGGTTTTAGGGTTTGTTGTAAGCCCGGTGTAAAACAACGAGTTCGGTAGTGAACTCGCAAAACTACCGTACTATAATCTTGGATTATAGTGGAAATTCCCAAAGGTGATTTGGGGAGTGGATGTAGGAGCAGTGGAAGCTCCGAACCACTATAAAACCTTGTGTTTGCGATTGACCTTTCTCATTCCTCCTTCTTTACTTTAGTGCATATATTCGTGTGTTTTATTTTTAATTAGTCAAAAGCTTTTAAAACACCCAATTCACCCCCCTCTTTGGTGACCATCTCTGGGCAACATATAGCCTAGGCTTGAATAGGTGGAAGCATGCCCGGCCTAATCACCTATGCACTAGAAATCTAGAGAACCAAACTAATTAAAAATATGGGGAGTTAAACTTCTATAACCCAGCTGCATTAGGATGGGATCGGAGGCCCCAGGACAACGAGATGCCTCGTGCTACAACAATGGTTCACTAGCCTTGTTACACCAAGAACAAGAGGTGAAGGTATCGGGTTACCCCCGCACACGTTGCGACGATCGCAGCGGAAAGACAGGCGCGGGATTGTTCATCTCATGAACGTCCCTAGGAACGTAGATTTCAAAAATTCGGAGTTCTCTAACTCAGAAGATTATAAAATCTAAAGGATAGATTGAAATTAATTACTTGATTAATTTTCAGATCTACAAAAATAATTGTAAAGATTAAATCTTTACCTTTGAGTGGGTAGATCTTCACCGCTATCTGATGACCGTGGAAATTGGGTTCGTTTGAAGCCGCACAGGCGTCCGGCCTCTACGGGTATCCACACGAAGATTTGTATCGATCAAGGTCATGATCTCACCGGGGTGCTAGCTCCCTTGCAGAGATCCCTCTTTGATGGTTGGAACTTCTCCAAGCAATCAACTCTTGATTGCTTCCAAGAGAAGGAAGAAGGAGAAGGAGAAACGCTTTCTCCTTTTCTTTACCATGGAAGAATAAGGAGAGAAGAGAGGAACACCTGCCTCTCTATATTTTCTTCCATATGGCTGATGAAGAGGAGGAAGAAGGAGAACCATGCTCGCTGCCCCTTTCCTTTGCCTTTGCAGATGGAAGAAGAAAGAGAGGGAGAGATGGCCGCCATGATGAAAAGAAGAGTCATTTTCCCAAGGGGGCTGTGTTAGATGTATGCCCTAGAACCAATCTGGCTGACACATTGTTAATTCTAGGACATAATTTTGTACTTGACTATTTATTATTGAATAAATAAAAGGCATTTTTTTCATTCATATTGTTTATGTGTCTATGAATCGTCCAAGAATTCATAAGATGATGATGCATATTCTTAAGAGTTAAGAATTTGAGCCATGTATCATTGGTGATTAATTTCTAAATACTCCTGATCGATGGATCATCGCGAGGACGGTGATCGATCCAATGAGATCAATGCACACACTACTTTCCTTGAGGATGAACGAGACTCGAGTCCATGGTGTGGGGACACTGAAGTAGTAGTGCAGGTGCTTGTTAAAGAACAAGGGTACTGAGCGTGACCAAGACAAGAAGTCACTTGGATGTCTATCCACTCGTCAGTGACTTGCTTGATGTTGCAGTAGTGTGACTGGTCCTTTGACCTGTGGTGTTTCGGCTATTCACAGTGAGGTTATTGTAGTTTGACTGCACGTATACATGGTCTCTAGATATACGGATCCATGCAGTGTAGATTGGCTGCAACAGGTTCACTGTAGGAGTAGGGTATGCACCTATATGGAATCTATCGACCTTGGTAGATAAGGAGAGATCCTATGTGATTTATAAGACTGAGTTCGTAAAACCTCGATCGGGGCAGTAAAAATAGTGGAGAAAGAGTTTTCCACTCTCGAACTTAAGTCGAATAAATCTTGACATATGACAGACGATGGGGTTTGACGAGTTGTCCATGACCTCCGTCCTATAGGGATCCACGATAGTAGGACTGTATCACACAATAACTGCACCTAGAGGTTCATTATTCCATTATGCTGGGTAGCCACTACATGCTGCTAGGTGTCACTAGTGGATGATGAGACTCACAGGGAATATCTCGATGGTCGATAAATCCTAATGAGTTGAGTTGGAATCATTCCAACCCATTGAAAGAAATTTTCAATGATATTGTGATAGAGATCGCAATATATCTCACTACCAGTCAAAATAGAATCTATGGGGTCACACACATTAGAGGCATTGATCGATCCGATGGTTGAATCGTGATTATGAATCACAAGTAATCAATTCGATTGATGATCAGTTGAAGAAGGAACAATGGGAATTTATTAATTGGACTTAAACACGAATCCTACTTGGAGTAGAATTTCAGGAGTCCTAATTGGATTAGGACTGGAAATCCTACTTGGACTAGGACTGGAAGTCCTACTTGGAGTAGGATTCCTACAATCCTAATTAGATTAGGATTTTGAATTCAATATGGATTCATACTTAGAATAGGATTTCTAGAAGTTCTAATTAGATTAAGACTTCGGATTCAAATAAGAGTCCTAATTGGATTAGGACTAAAATTCAATAAGTCCTAATTTGATTAGAATTTCTTAAGTTCTAATTAATTATTAATCTATGACTTAACATGACTCCTAATTGGATTAGGATTGAAGAGTTCAATGGAGTCATAATTCATTTGAGTTCTAATTGGATTAGGACTAGCATTGATTAAACCCAAAATTGGTTCATCCTTGGTCTAAGCCTAATTAGATTAGGACTTAACCACATTAGGGCCTCCTAATCCCCCTTAGAGGAGGATTAGGTTAACCAAGAAGGAGGGGCGCACGCCCCTCCTCCTTTTCCTCCTTGGTGCGGCAGCACAAGAGGGGCCGGCGCCCCTCTTGGAAATTTGTCAAGGAGCTCCTAAAAGTTAGGAGCTCCACATCCTATTTAAAGAGAAGAGGGGGCAGCACTTAGGGCATTCAAGCCCTCTCCTCCTCAGCCATACGCCCCCCTCTCTTCCTCCTCTTGGTTCAGCCACAAGCAAGGAGAAGAAAAGAAGAAGGCCTTGGCGGCCTCCTCCTCCTCCCCTCCTTCCAACGCAGGAAAAAGAAAGAAGGCTGCAGGGGCTTCGTTCCTCTTTCTTTCTTCATCCTTCTTCTTTCTCCTCCCAAGCACAATCAAGAGTTGATCCAAAGGGAGGACATCAGCCATTAAAGTTATCTCTGCAAGGGAGCTAGCACCCCGGGGAGACAAAGAAGCTTGGATCGATTTTTGCTTCGTGTGGATACCCGTAGAGGCCGGACGCGTGTGCGGCTTCAAGCGAACCTTCATCCTAAACCACGAACTTCAATTTGCGGTGATCATCTACCCGCACAAGGTGAAGATCTGATCTTCATAATGTTTTAAAAGTTTTAATCCTTATCTGTCTATGAACGGTTTTTTAATAACATTTATAAGATGAACGATTGATCCCGCGCATGCTACTTCCGCTGCATCTGAAATTTTTTTAAATTTCTGCGGCATGGGCGGGTTCCCAACAGTGGTATCAGAGCCTAGGCTTCGTAGATTAAGGTAAGGATTAATTATAAATAGGCATCTTAGATCTGAAATTTAAAAGGTTATGCATGCTGAAAATTTTCTGCAAGCAGATTTTTCAGGGTTGCTGATTTTTGCATACTGATTTTTATGTGATAAATTGATGATTCTAATTGCATTGTTAATGGGATTACAAAGTTTAGAATCATGTTTAGCATGATCAGCAACCCATGTCATAAGATAATCAATTAGATTTCAGATCTGAAAATTATAATTGTTGCATGCGGTGATGATCATAGGATTTAAACCCTTTTGGTATCAAATGTAATGACCTGCGATGTGATCTGTAATGTCATGTAATTTTTCAGATGCTTGCATGCATCTTATTTGATATTTTGAGAGGCTTGCGTGCCTCCTAAAAGGAGATATAATTTATTATTTTATATCTGGTTCTATTTCTGTGATGTAATGTACGTCAACGATCAAGTCGAAGACAGTACATGAGATGAACGACGATCTGAGCGGTTGATGGCGATTGGATCAAAAGTTGATCGGGGATCGAATCAAGGAGGCTCGGGACCAATTCAAGAATTGAAGATCAACTGATCGATTGATGTGCATGTGCTTGTAATATGACCTAATTAGAATTCATGATCATCACCTATTTAAAGTTTAGCTTTATTTATTGCTGCGATTATAACTGCCTGCGATGTGCCGTTTGCATGTGATGCGAATATGAGTGGGGTAGATAGGTTTACATATGATGCAAACTAGTAGAGCAATCCCAATGAGACCTAAACTAAAACCTCCTCAATCAAGTTGAGAGTGAACCAACATGAGCGAGTCATATTAGATTAATTGATCTAATTGGTGTCTAGAAAAGCATAAAAGGTGGTTACTTAATTAGGACCTTACTCTCTGAGTAAGAAGAGCCTCCCACCTACTTACCTGGCCAATTGTTCGATTACCTCTTATGAAGAGCTCAAGTTGCAAACACTAAGACATGATTAACCAATATTAAGTCCATAGGTCTTCCACCATAGTAGAGCTGCTAAGATCTTTCAGGTGTTGACTTGTCTCGGCTGGACACAGTGGGCAAGTTGCATCGGAGGGCTGGACCTCTCTATGACATGAGATGTTGTAGTGGTAAAGGTGGGGTTGGGCACCAAAAACTGTTAGGTGAGGATCCAATGACGACTTTATTTCTACGGTTATACGGTGGGTCTGACTTAACTAAGGAATGGGACCAATAACTGTTAGGTGAGGTCTTCATGACTTAGAGACCAAGTAGTACTGCAACATGCTTGAGAAGCATTGTACATGAGTTGTACACTCATCTATTTATGTGTCACCAATAACTGTTAGGTGAGGTGTGTTGCCCAGTAGATACAACCCAAGAGGGGGGGTGAATTGGGTCTTTCAAAACTTTTATGCTACTTCTAAAACTTTTTGATTAATTATGCTAAGTTGTATAGATGCACAGTGAAAGTTAAACTTAGCAAGGGTTTGATGTATAGACTTCGACTTGATTAAATATGCTTGCAACTAAAGGATGTGCGGATAAGAATTAAGCAAGCAATTTATCTAAGTAAGTAAGTGTGTTAGTTAGACAATAACTAGAGGCATTACAAACACAAAGGACATATAGTGGTTCGGTGCACCCCAGCACCTACATCCACTCCCCAAGACCTCTTGAGAATTTCACTATAATCCTACCGATTACAGCCGGTTGTTTTACAAGCTCACAACCCAACTTGTTGTTTTACGAGCGCACAACGAACTCGGTCGGTTTTCCCAGGCTCACCGACTAGAACCACTCCGATTGTTTTCCCGGGATCACAATCGAACCCTACTCGTTGGTTTTACCCTCGGCTCACCAACAAACCTAACACAGTTGGTTTTCCCTTTGGCTCACCAACAAACCTTACACAGTTGGTTTTCCCTTTGGCTCACCAACAAACCTTAACCCCTTGATTCAATCCCTTGATTGAATCAAGTTACAAGATATTAAAACAAAGTATAAAACAAAACAAAGCTTCTTAAACAAGCAAATATGACAATATAAACAAATAGAGTAAAGAGAAGCCCTCAAACGAGTTTTGAAGATGGAGGAGCTCGGCTTCTTCTTTACTTGACCCTCTTCTGATTTGGCACGAGGTAGAGGATCACTGAGGCAGCACACGGATGGAGAGGAAGCTTTGGGATTCTCTTGGATGCTCTTCTTCTCTCTATTTCGCTTTGGATGGCCCTTTTGTGCTTATGGGAGATTTCCTTTGTAATCTCTTTGAGATCTCTTTCCTAGATGATCTCTCCCACTTCCATAACCTCTCCCTTAGCTCTCTTCTTGTTTTTATAGCTTTAGATAACGTGTAAACAAGAATATAGCCGTTAGAGACAAAAATAGAGCCGTTGGACACAGTCTGCACTTCCTGACAATATTACCGTTGGGATCGAAGTCGACTCGCGCGATCAGGAGTCGACTCGTCTGTTGCAGGAGTCGGCTCGTGCTTTACTGGAGACGACTCGGCCACTGTTCCAAATTTGAATTATTGTGCATCCTCGACCGGGAGTCGACTCGTCTTAACCTGGAGTCGACTCGCCAACTTCTGGAGCTGACTTGGCAATTTCGGAGTCGGCTCATTCACTGAAGTCCGTGGATCCAATTTTGAATTTGATCCACTCGAGTCGACTCGACTGTCCTGGGAGTCGACTCGAATCTCAGAGCCCGAACTCCCGATCCTCTGTCTTTTGGCTCGTCCAGTCTTGGAGTCGACTCGAACTTCCTCGGAGTCGACTCGGCTCTCAGTTTGCGAAACTTGGTCTTCTGCCTTTTTGATGTGAAGCTGTCTTGGAGTCGACTCGAGCTGTCTGGGAGTTGACTCGAATCTCAGAGGCAGTAACTTGGTCTTCTGTCTGTTGATGGTCGCGGAGTCTCGGAGTCGACTCGTGCAATGCGGGAGTCGACTCGAATCTCAGAGTCCCAAAAATGCTCTCTCACTTTTTCTTTGTGTTCCGCTTAGAGTCGACTCATGCTTTCTTTGGAGTCGACTTGCCAACCATTGGAGTCGACTCGCGTGCCACTGGAGTCGACTCGTATCTCAGACCCGAAAACTACTCTCTGACTTTTCTGCCTGTGACTCCTAGGAGTCGACTCATACTTCTCCGGAGTCGACTCGAATTCCACTGGAGTCGACTCGAAGACTGTTCTTTTGAATTTTTCTTTTGATTTTACTCCTCCAATTTGAATCCTTTGAACTTTAAACTTGGGCCAATAAAGAGCTTTGGAGGCCTTCTTGTGTTCTCCCAACTTGCTATGTTCCTTGCAAAATAAATATCTTTCTCCTTGCAACATAAACATTAGTATCTATACTTCAAGGTTTTGTGATCATCAAAATCAATCTATGAATCAATCTTTGGGTCATCAAGGTGGCATGTAAATCGGTGGGACCGTAATACCCACTAGAAACTCTAGTCGTGTAGGATTTCTGTTTTTCTACCAGAGAAATGTGAGGAATTCGAGAAAATAGTGGGAGGTACATTTGTTCTAAAAGATTCTAGAACAAATTAGGATCAAGTACAAAAATCTAACTAGAATCTTTACTCTCTGCAGATCACAATGTCAGCCTCAAACTCTTTGACTCGTATTCTTGAGACCAACAGACTGACCGGTACCAATTACAGAGACTGGCTTAGAAATCTCAAAATTATTCTGAGTTGCGAAAAAATAGGCTATGTGCTCGACAATGATATCCCCACATTACCAGCATGTCCGACCGCTCATCAGCGTGCGATGCATGAAAAGTGGACAAACGATGACATTAGGGTCAAGGGCTACATTATAGCATCCATGTCCAATAAACTCCAATGCCAGCATGAGAATATGAAGACTGCTAGGGACATACTGGCACACTTGCAAGAGTTGTATGGTGAGCAGAGTCGCACAGCTCGTTTTGAAGTGTCCAAGAGGCTCTTCAAAGCAAAGATGCGCGAGGGGCAGTCTATCCATGATCACGGTCTGATTATGATCAAGGACCTAGAGGAGCTTGAGAAGCTCGGTATGAACATGCACAAGGAATTGCAAGTAGATCTGATCTTTCAATCCCTTCCTGATTCATTTGGACTGTTTATAGTAAACTACCCCATGAATAAGATTGAATGCACTAAGACTGAACTGTTAAACATGTTGGTAATTGCTGAGGGAGCCTTGAAAGGTTCAAGGGGCAATGTCCTTGCTGCTGAGTTGACTTCTGGTTTCAAGAGAAAGTCTACTTGGAAGAAAAAGAAGCCTGCAAAGAAGCAGAAGAAAGACAAGAAGCCAAAGAAGGAAGTTCAAAAGAAAAAGGCTAATAACAAAGGAAAATATTTCCACTGTAATGTCGATGGCCACCGGAAGAGGAATTGTCCTTCATACCTCGAGAGCCTGAAGAACAAGAAGGCAGACACACCTTCAGAAGGTATGTTGGACTTGTTCGTGATTGAAACTAACCTTACGGTTTCCTCTACTTCAAGTTGGGTTATAGATTCTGGTTCTAGTGCTCACTTGTGCACTACTATGCAGGGTCTAAAGGAAAGTAGAAGACTGGTGGAAGGTGCGGTAATCCTTCGGGTTGGCAACGGGACAAAAGTTGCTGCTGTGGCTGTGAGCACCTACCCTCTGCGACTACCATCTAGTTTTAGTTTATTACTTATAGATTGTTATTATGTACCTGCTGCTAGCAGAAATTTGATTTTTGTTTCATGTCTAGCATAGGTAGGTCATGTTTTTACATTTGACAAAGACTGTTGTTCTATTTATTTCAGAAATAAAATAGTCGCACGTGGTTTTATGATTGACAGTCTCTATCATTTGCATATGGATGTATCTGTAAATGTGTCTGAGCAAGAAGTGAGTGCCAAAGAATCCAAGAGATCCAGGGATGAGATAAACCAAAAATATTTGTGGCACCTCAGACTTGGCCATATTGGAGAGGACAGAATGAACAAAATGGATAAAGATGGGCTTCTCGGCTCATTGACTTCCGAGTCATATCCTGTTTGCGAGTCCTGTCTTCAAGAAAAAATGGCTAGATTGCCCTTTGTAGGACATAGAGAGAGGACCACTGAAATACTTATCCTGGTACATACAGATGTGTGTGGCCCATTCGATGTGCTAGCCAGAGGTTGTTATTCGTACTTCATTACCTTTACCGATGATTATTCACAATATGGGTATGTGTATCTTATGAGACACAAATCTAAATCTTTTGAAAAGTTCAAAGAGTTCAGAAATGAAGTAGAAAAACAAACTGAAAAATCGCTTAAGGCTCTTCGATCAGATCGAGGAGGAGAATACCTTAGTGGGGAATTTCGGAACTATCTCAAGGAGAATGGCATAGTCTCACAATGGACTCCTCCAGGTACACCTCAACTCAACGGGATGTCAGAGAGGAGAAATCGGACTCTATTGGATATGGTTCGGTCCATGATGAGCTTCACTGATTTACCTATGTTTCTTTGGGGAGATGCCTTACTTACCGCAATTTATCTACTGAATAGAGTTCCCTCTAAATCCATTCCCATCACACCGTATGAGATATGGCATGGTAAGAAACCAAGTCTTGGTCATCTCAAGATTTGGGGATGTCCGGCCCACGTCAAGCGACTACAGGCGGACAAGCTAGAGGCTGGGACCATAAGTGCTCGTTTTATAGGATATCCTAAAGTATCATTAGGATATAATTTTTACGTCTCAGAGGATCACAATGTGTTTATGAGCCGACATGCCATCTTCTTGAAAAAATAGTTTATCCTTGATAGAGGCAGTGGGAGGAAAATTGAGCTTGAAGAGAAAGTCTCTGAAAAGCAACGAGTCATGGATCCTAGAGAACCCATTCATACAGAGCCAGTACACGTTGTTCCTCCACCTCGCAGATCTGGTAGGGTCTCCCATCCTCCTGATAGATACTTAGCTATGCTTGAAGAGGATACTAAGGAAATGTTCCTCATCGAAGATAGGGAACACATACAGGATCCCAAAACCTATGACGAGGCGATATCAGATATCGATTCCGAGAAATGGTTGGAAGCTATGAAGTCAGAGTTAGACTCCATGCATTCCAACCAAGTCTGAACTTTAGTGGATCCACCAGAAGGTATTGTACCTATTGGATGCAAATGGATCTACAAAAATAAAGATAGGTTTGGATGGAAAGGTAGAGACCTATAAGGCAAGGCTAGTAGCGAAAGGGTATAGTCAACGCGAAGACATTGACTATCAGGAGACCTTTTTACCTGTAGCTATGCTGAAATCCATTCGAACATTGCTTGCCATTGCAGCATTTCATGATTATGAAATTTGGCAGATGGATGTGAAAGCTGCTTTCCTAAATGGATATCTTGATAAAAATATCTATATGGAGCAGCTTTTGGGTTTCACTTCCAGTGATGGAGATCACAAGGTCTGCAAGCTGCAAAGGTCCATTTATGGACTAAAACAAGCATCTCGAAGTTGAAACACTCGTTTCAATGATGCAATCAAAACGTTTGATTTCATCAAAAATGAAGAGGAACTATGTGTTTACAAGAAGATTAGTGGGAGTGCTGTCGTGTTTCTCGTATTGTACGTGAACGACATTCTCTTGATAGGAAATGATATTTCCGTGCTAACCTCGGTCAAGGTCTGGTTATCAAAAGAGTTCTCCATGAAAGACCTTGGAGAAGCATCCTATATTTTGGGGATAAAGGTCTATAGAGATAGATCTAAAAGGATGCTTGGCCTATCACAGAAGATGTACATAGAGGAAGTGCTGAAAAGGTTCAGCATGAAAAACTCTAAAAGGGGTCTCTTACCCCTAAGGCATGAAATTCATCTCTCCAAGAAGATGTGCCCCAACACATCTGAAGAGATTCAACGCATGAGCAAGATCCCTTATGCATCGGCAATAGGGAGCCTCATGTATGCCATGCTGCGTACACGAATTGATATAGCCCTTGCTGTGAGTGTCACTAGCAGATATCAGTCGAATCCAGGTGAAGAGCACTGGACAGCTGTGAAGAATATTCTTAAGTACTTAAGAAGAACTAAAGATTTATTCTTGGTCTATGGAGGAACATCACAGTTAAAGGTAGAAGGATACACAGATTCAGACTTCATGGCTGATATCGATGATAGAAAGTCAATATCTGGATATGTGTTCTTGTGCAATGGTGGTACGGTGAATTGAAAAAGTTCTAAACAACCGATCATTGCTGATTCTACTATGGAAGCTGAATATATCGACGCCTCTTAAGCTGCTAAGGAAGGCTTCTGGTTCAAAAAATTCATTGCGAAATTGGATGTAATGTCATCGGATGCTATAACACTCTACTGAGATAATAATGGCGCCATAGCTCTTGCTAAGGAGCCAAGGTCTCATCAGAAGTCTAAGCATATAGAGCGGCGCTTCCACCTCATATGCGACTATGTTGAGAAGAAGTATGTCGAGGTGCAGAGAGTAGACTCCGCGGACAACATGGCGAACCCGTTCACTAAGCAGCTGAGTCAGCAAAAGACTGAAGCCCACCCTGAGAAGATGGGACTTAGATATATGACTAATTGACTTTAGTGCAAGTGGGAGATTGTTAGATGTTTGCCCTGGAAGCCAATCTGGCAGACACATTGTTAATTCTAGGACATAATTTTGTACTTGACTATTTATTATTGAATAAATAAAAGGCATCTTTTTCATTCATATTGTTTATGTGTCTATGAATCATCCAAGAATTAATAAGATGATGATGCATATTCTTAAGAGTTAAGAATTTGAGCCATGTATCATTGGTGATTAATTTCTAAATACTCCTGATCGATGGATCATCGCGAGGACGGTGATCGATCCAATGAGATCAGTGCACACACTACTTTCCTTGAGGATGACGAGACTCGAGTCCACGGTGTGGGGACACTAAAGTAGTAGTGCAGGTGCTTGTTAAAGAACAAGGGTACTGAGCGTGACCAAGACAAGAAGTCACTTGGATGTCTATCCACTCGTCAGTGACTTGCTTGATGTTGCAGTAGTGTGACTGGTTCTTTGACCTGCGGTGCTTCGGCTATTCACAGTGAGGTTATTGTAGTTTGACTGCACGTATACATGGTCTCTAGACATATGGGTCCATGCAGTGTAGATTGGCTGCAACAGGTTCACTGTAGGAGTAGGGTATGCACCTATATGGAATCTATCAACCTTGGTAGATAAGGAGATATCCTATGTGATTTATAAAACTGAGTTCGTAAGACCTCGGTCGGGGCAGTAAAAATAGTGGAGAAAGAGTTTTCCACTCTCGAACTTAAGTCGAATAAATCTTGACATATGACAGACGATGGGGTTTGACGAGTTGTCCATGACCTCCGTCCTGTAGGGATCCACAATAGTAGGACTGTATCACACAATAACTGCACCTAGAGGTTCATTATTCCATTCTGCTGGGTAGCCACTACATGCTGCTAGGTGTTATTAGTGGATGATGAGACTCACAGGGAATATCTCGATGGTCGATAAACCCTAATGAGTTGAGTTGGAATCGTTCTAACCCATTGAAAGAAATTTTCAATGATATTGTGATAGAGATCGCAATATATCTCACTACCAGTCAGAATAGAACCTATGGGGTCACACACATTAGAGGCATTGACCGATCCGATGGTTGAATCGTGGTTATGAATCACAAGTAATCAATTCGATTGATGATCAGTTGAAGAAGAAACAATGGAAATTAATTAATTGGACTTAAACACGAATTCTACTTGGAGTAGGATTCCGGAAGTCCTAATTGGATTAGGACTGGGAATCCTACTTGGACTAGGACTGGGAGTCCTACTTGGAGTAGGATTCCTACAATCCTAATTAGATTAGGATTTTGAATTCAATATGGATTCCTACTTAGAATAGGATTCCTAGAAGTCCTAATGAGATTAGGACTTCGGATTCAAATAAGAGTCCTAATTGGATTAGGACTAAAATTGAATAAGTCCTAATTGGATTAGAATTTCTTAAGTCCTAATTAATTATTAATCTAATGAATTAACATGACTCCTAATTGGATTAGGATTGAAGAGTTCAATGGAGTCATAATTCATTTGAGTTCTAATTGGATTAGGACTAGCATTGATTAAACCCAAAATTGGTTCATCCTTGGTCTAAGCCTAATTAGATTAGGACTTAACCACATTAGGGCCTCCTAATCCCCCTTAGAGGAGGATTAGGTTAACCAAGAAGGAGGGGCGCATGCCCCTTCTCCTTTTCCTCCTTGGTGCGGCAACACAAGAGGGGCCGGCGCCCCTCTTGGAAATTTGTCAAGGAGCTCCTAAAAGTTAGGAGCTCCACATCCTATTTAAAGAGAAGAGGGGGCAGCACTTAGGGCATTCAAGCCCTCTCCTCCTCAGCCATACGCCCCCCTCTCTTCCTCCTCTTGGTTCAGCCACAAGCAAGGAGAAGAAAAGAAGAAGGCCTTGGCAGCCTCCTCCTCCTCCCCTCCTTCCAACGCAGGGAAAAAAAAGAAGGCTGCAGGGGCTTCGTTCCTCTTCCTTTCTTCATCCTTCTTCTTCCTCCTCCCAAGCACAATCAAGAGTTGATCCAAAGGGAGGACATCAGCTATTAAAGTTATCTCTGCAAGGGATCTAGCACCCCGGGGAGATAAAGAAGCTTGGATCGGTTTTTGCTTCGTGTGGATACCCGTAGAGGTCGGACGCGTGTGCGGCTTCAAGCGAACCTTCATCCTAAACCACGAACTTCAATTTATGGTGATCATCTACCCACATAAGGTGAAGATCTGATCTTCATAATGTTTTAAAAGTTTTAATCCTTATCTGTCTACGAACGGTTTTTGAATAACGTTTATAAGATGAACGATTGATCCCGCGCATGCTACTTCCGCTGCATCTGAAATTTTTTAAAATTTCTGCGGCATGGGCGGGTTCCCTACAGGCTGGCCCCCCTTTTATTCTTTTTCATCTTGATGCCCTAGGCGTGGCCTCCTCTTTAAAATTAGGAGGAGCCACGCCCCAGCCGGGTCTCGTGTTTCGGACACCCGGGACGCGCGTCCCGGCCATCCGGAACGTGGATCCCGGGAGCACGCCCCACTTGATCAAATCAGGTGGGGTGTGGGGCCTCCTTTGATTGGATGCTGAAATTCTCCTCTAAGGAGGATTAGGTGAATCCAATCCTTATCCATATTAGTCCTAATCTAATTAGGACCCAATTGGATCATGACTCAATTGAACTCTTCAATCCTAATCTAATTAGAAGTCATCTTCATCTATTAGACCAATAATTAATTAGGACTCTAGGAGTCCTAATCCAATTAGGACTCATACAAATTTAGTTCTAATCCAATTAGGACTTTAGAAATCCTACCCCAAGTAGGACTCTAATAATTTGAATTCCTAATCAAATTAGAACTCTAGATATCCTACTCCAAGTAGGACTCTTGAACCTTATCATATAAGATTGAGCCCAATTAATTAAGTCCAATTGATTCAATCAAATTGCAATCCAGTTACAATTAATTTCTTCTTCAACTCACTAACTCTTAGTGGGTTAAATTAATTATCAATCAAATTGACAATTACAAACTCTTGTAATTCGAAATCACAATCCAACCATTAGATCAATCAGATCCTCTATTGTGTGTGATCCCATAGGTTCTATTCTGTCTGGTAGTGAGATATATTGTGATCCCTATCACAATATCATTAAAACTTCTTTCAATTGGTTGGAACAATTCCAACTCTTCTCATTCGGGTTCACTGATCATCAAGTGAATGCTTCTGAGTCTCACAATCCACCAGTGACACCTAGCAGCATGTAGTGGCAACTCAGCGGAATGGAATAGATGAACCTTGTTGCCCAGAGATGGTCACCCAAGAGGGGGGTGAATTGGGTGTTTTAAAACTTTTCGGCTAATTTAAAAATAAAACACACAAATATATGAACTAAAGCAAAGATAAAGGGATAAGAAGAGACAACCACAAACACACGGTTTTATAGTGGTTCGGAGCCTTCACCGCTCCTACATCCACTCCCCAAAGCGCCTTTGGGAATTTCCACTATAATCCAAGATTACAGTACGGTAGTTTTGCGAGTTCACTACCCAACTCGTTGTTTTACACCGGGCTCACAACAAACCCTAAAACCCCCAATTTCTCTTAGGCTTGGGACGCCTTTTCCTTGTTCCAAGTCCCTTGACTGGAACAAGCACCACAATAAAAGAGTGTACAAAAGAATATAAAAGCTCTAGAAAGCAAATGTAGCACTTATGAACAATGAAACCCGGAAGAATCTTTTTGCCGTTGGAAGCGTGGGAGATGTTGATTCTTCCGATGTGGGACGCGTAGGGTTGGGTGTGAGCTTTGAATCCCGAGCACACGAGAGTGGTTGAGCTTGAAATCGCTTGGGAGACTTGAAAGCACTTGATTTCCTTTCTTGAATGCACTCACTCCCTTGAGCTTTTCTTTCTAACTTCTCTCTTGAATGATTTTGCTTTTGGTTGGTGAAGAGTTGTTGAGAACCACTTAAGAGGTCCCTTTTATAGCCCAAAAAGCAAATATAGCCGTTAGAAACAAAAAGGGAAGGATTTGAAATTCAAAACCAAACCTGAAAAGCTGTCAGTCGCGTCCCAGGCGCTCCGGGGACGTCTCCGCTACAACGAGAGACGTCTCGCCTACAGGATTTTACTTTTTACTTTATCTGGGGTCGACTCGGCACTTTACGGGGACGTCTCGGCGTGTTAGCGCTTTTTGAGTGGGGACGACTCCGCTGCTTTGGGGACGACTCCGCTTCTTTATCTCCGAAAATCATGTCCTCTGGAATTCCCTGAGAGAGTCGACTCCGCTCTTTCAGGAGACGTCTCCGCTTGTCTGCACTTTATGCGTGGGGACGACTCCGCTTTCTCAGGGTCGACTCCGCTTCCTTATCACCGAAAAAACCATTCTCTGGAAAACCCTGAGAGAGCCGTCTCCGCCATCTTGGGGACGACTCGGGAAGTCACCTTTTTACTTGCGGGGACGACTCCGCGTACAGCGGGGACGTCTCGCGCATATCCCTTGAAAAACGCCTTTCTGCCGCCACTGAGAGAGTCGACTCCGCTACTGAGAGAGTCGACTCCGCTAACGCGGGGACGACTCGGCAGGTGCCGGGGACGTCTCGGCTTGTGCTAGTTCTTCCTGTTTGTGCCAGAAACGTCTCTGAAACTATCAGGAGACGTCTCGGCTATCCCTGAACTTTTTCTTTAGCTCAAAATATTCTTCAATAAATTCATAAAAATTATGGGAACTTGCCTAGATATTTCTTAGCAATATTCTTAATAAAACACATGAATTCCTCAATTAAATAGATAAGATATAATGGAATTTTACTCTAGTGTTTTGCATTCAACAAAACCCATTAGGGGGTCAACAATCTCCCCCTTTTTGATGATGACAAAACACTGAGTATATGCAAAATTTGAAAAATAACATATACACAGTATTTGCTCAGTTTTACAATGTGCATTAATTCAGAATATTCAATTTTTAGTTCTTTCCTTATGCATACGATTGATCTTAATAGCTCTTAAGTAAATTTAGCATATCAACTTAAATTGAATCAAGTTAAAATGAATTATTGATGCTAAATATAATTGAGAGCAAAATTTAGCAATTATCTTAAAGCCAATAAGTATGAATTTTAAATTTTGCATTTCATATTCAATAACCATATTCAAAATTCTACTCCCCCTTTCAATATCCATATTCAAAAAATTCTACTCCCCCTTCTTTCAATATCCATATTCAAAATTCTACTCCCCTTCCTCTCAATATTCCACTCCCCCTTTTTGTCATCAACAATGAAGGGGACAAATTATCCTTAGGTGCTTAAAACTCAATTCATAGTAGAATTCATTCATTTTACTCCCCCTTTGATATTCAGGTTGTGCTCCCCCTGTGTCATATGCTTTGATAAGTTGTGCCAAATTTAAATACTTAATGTATGTTTTGAGATTCTTATGACATATCAAGAGGCACATTCATATTCACAGAAACACATCCACAAAATTGACAATGTACACATATTTTTCAAAAGAGATTGTATTCATGTATCATTGTGAACCTTTGAAGTCAGTACATAGTCAAAAAAAAAAGAAGAAATCATTACAAGTATTGATTTCTAATACAAAAGTGTTTCAAAAAAGCTTAGGATTTATAAAAAGAAGATCCTACAAGATATCCATCATCGGCGACTTTGCTCATGGGGCCTACTAGTTGTACTTTGTGCATAAGCCTTACAAGCTGCATCTATGAATGCATTGATAGAATCCATGAGGGTCTTAAAGTGATCTCCCTGTGACTTGTGGAATCCTGCCACAAGTGCCTCAAACTCTATAGTTGCCATTTCAATTCTTCCTCTAAGTTGGGCAACTAAGGTGCCCACATTGCCATCTGGTTTTGTTAGCGCTTTGAGACTCTTGGAAATGGCCTTCAAGTTGTCCTTGAGCTCTATTGATCTGATGGTTTGGGTGGCACCCACCCCAACTATTTGTTGCTCTTGGGCTTCAATTTGAGCTTTAATTTCCTGCAGCTCTTGTCTGATGGGGGCCAGCTCTGCAGACATCATGGATCTCATCTCCTCCCTCATCTGCTGACAAATAACAGATGCTAAGGTGTGCATCTGCTCCTCTGATAGGAAGGAGGGCCCACTGACTGGAGGAGGTGGTGGCATGGATGTGGAAGGTCCAGCTGAGCTGGAGGGAATATCAGGGATGTCCATGTGGCTAGGTGGAGGAGAGTGATGGTCAGACTCATGATGTGGGATCTCAGCCTCTATGATTTGTGCTTTTCTTTTTGGAACCTTGACCCAAGACCCATCTATCTTGTGAAATTCCATTCTTCTCATTGAGCCCTCATTGTAATAGTCGGTGTTTCTTAAGGGCTTTGCAGGTTCATTTGATGGAATGGAAACCTTGAAGTGTTTGAAGATTAAGGTAAAGATCATGCCATAGGGTATACTAAACCTAGAATACCTATGACATAGGGCAATGTAATTTAGCATGAGTCTAGGAAGGTTTAGAGGGATCCCTAGTAGGATGTGGTGCATTATAACTAAGTCTCGCTCCGAAACAAAATCGAAGCGACCGGTTTTAGGAAATAGGACCCGGTTGACAATGCTTAAAAGAAGTCTCATCTCTGCATTTAGGTCCTGGGAGTTGACAACATCAAGAGGGCCGCAGTCCTCTCTTCCTAAAATTAAGTTTAGAGCTATTTCCCTTTGGGGATGTGAGGTTGGAGCCTCGCCGTCCCTAGGGATTTGCAAAACAGTGGATAAGATGTCCTCATTAATTTCTACTAATGTCCCTCGGACATGTGCAGTGAACCCTAAGTCCCCTAAAGCCATATCACTAAACATTTCTCTAACAAGGTCGGGGTAGGTCGAGGTATTGAGGGTGCAAAGATGCTCCCACCCTTGGGCTCGGAGTCTCTCTCCAATAGAGAACCCCTCATGATCTAAAAATGCAAAATCTATGTACCTACCGGTTGTGACTGTGCGATTTGCACAGGAAATCGTTGTGGTTGGCGGAGCAACCGGAGGAGAAGGTGCGGAGGGTTCTTCCCGCCGTTCCTCACCGTCGCCCGCTACTCTAGGTCGCCTCCCACGGGTCGTCCTA